>NW_012267307.1:3425031-3448690 GCF_000151885.1 Dipodomys ordii
TCCACCCACCCATCCATCCACCCATCCACCCACCCATCCACCCACCCATCCATCCACCCATCCATCCACCCGTCCACTCACCCATCCACCCACCCGTCCACTCACCTGTCCACCCACCTGTCCACCCACACATCCACCCACCATCCACTCACCCATCCACCCACCTGTCCACTCACCTGTCCACCCACCTGTCCACCCACACATCCACCCACCGTCCACTCACCCATCCACTCACCCATCCACCCACACATCCACCCACCCGTCCACTCACCCATCCACTCACCCATCCACCCACCCATCCACTCACCCGTCCACACACCCATCCACTCACCCGTCCACCCACCCGGCCATGCCCACACACTGCCCCCTGTCTCTCCTGCACCATTTGCCCAATGTCTTTCATAAGGAAGCCCCCAGCTCCAAGTGCTTGATAAAAAAAAGTTAGAGGATGCTCAATCAATTCGCTCCAACAACCATTCATGGCAAGCACGTCAGAATGTGTAGTGACAGTTGTAATGAGATCATTATTACCCTTGATAAGAACTAAGGTCATACTCACCTTTGAGACACGGGTGATATTTTCTATATGTTGAGGTATTTCTAATGGATGCATTTTGACTTTCAAGAGCTTACAGATATTTCATTAAACCCCTGCTTGGGGGCTCAATCATTTAGGGTACCTCCCTGCTTTGGTTACCCTGATTTTGTGGATGGCCATCAATGATAAAGGACTTCATTCACCCCTTCTTGGAGTGATAAATAGAGGAATTCAAAAAAGTACATTCACGTGAATTACAGGACACTCTTCTTACAAAATGAACTCTGTCTCTTGTGCTGTCCACCTGTAGCTTCCTGAGGGCCGTGGATGCTGTCCGAGGTGCTGAAGGCCCAGGTTGCCGATAACCAAGGTGAGGGCACTGCAGACCGGGGCCAGGCGAGGCTCTCTGTTTCCTGGCCCAGAGCATGGGATTTTAGCATTGCCACATCCTCCCCGTTCTCAAGAGAAGCTGGAAATTCAAAAATTCACATGAAAATAGCCATATTGTAAAGATGCTGCTGGCGGCTGTTTGTCTTTTAAATCACCTGAACCACGGTGAACACCGGGACGTGGAGGCTCGATAAACCTTGCTGTGACCATTGACCAGAATGCTGCCAGGGAGAGGAACCAGCTCCATGTGCTGGCCATGGCCAAGTCAGTCCTCAAGGTTGGACTCCGCTGAGGCCGGGGGCCGGGGGCAGGCCACCTGCTGGACACCAGGGGCGGGCCTAGCCACATGCAGGACACACAGTGGGAGCGGCCTTGCTGGACACACGGGGGGCAGAAGCCTTAGGGGGAGCTTGCTGGACACATAGGGGCACGGCCTGGCTGAAACACTCACTGCAGGCAGAGGACTGCAATGTTACTATCCAGGACACGCACAGCAGGTGAAAGAATGAAAGACAGAAAGGAGAGAAGGACCAATCTTCAGGCAGGTGAACTGCAGAGCATGTGGACGACGGCACAGATTCCAGAACTGTGTGATCAGCACTGCCCACAGAGACTCGCAGAGAGACAGGGCTGCTTTCACTCATACATGTGTGTTTATGGGGTGTGTCTATCTTCCTATTTATATAAAGCAGTAGAGAGACACGGGCATTTAAGCAGAAGAATCCGGGGCAGGGGGAAGCAGAGAGAATCAGCTTAGCATTAGAGAGAAACATTTTACCTTTCCAGTAACTTTGTAAGCGTCTTTGGTGATTTCTAGGAAGTACTTGCTGGTGGCTTTGCTGGGGACCTGTGTAATCTTGTTTCCTGAAGCCTTAGGTACTTTCAAAAAAAGAGAAATACCTGATCTTTTTTCATGGTTTCAAATAAAGCTAAGAGAATTGTGTGTGCAATTTTGTAAACTCCAAAATGTTTAGATTTTATCTAATACATTTCTGACCTAACACACACACACACACACACACACACACACACACACACACACACACATGCACGTGCACGGGATTGGCCTATGTGTTGCTCAAGTTAAATTACTTTTAAGTGATGATCAAAAGTGAATGTAAGTTACTGGTATAATGAAATCTATCATTGTGAGAGCAAAAATTTGATAGTAACTTCAAGCACAATTGTATGCATGTACAATGAGGGTAGGTTCTAAATTAGTTGGGACTTTTGTAAATCATTGTAAACATAATAACAGGCTGTTTTCTCGGTCAGCAGTTTGTTCAGTACTGTCCAAACGAACTCACAATAAAATAAGATTGCTCTCTGCAATTCTAACTCGCCCAGGAAGATTGAGTTGGAAGATTACCTTTTCATCAACACTCACAGATTTTTCTCTAGCAGTCATCCGGACACACACACAAAAACAAACTTGTAATGAGCAGGCACTTTATCAAGAGTTTTCTCCATCCTTCATTAAACGACAGAAGATTGGTCTTTGCTGGCTCAGTCAATGTGCCTTTCCCTCCCAGAAACACATTTGTTTCACAGGCTAGCACTGAATATTGCAGGGAGCTGCAGATTTTAGGTGACAAATTGTGCCTCAGTTCACACGGCGCGCTGTGGGTTTTGTTTTGGTGGCTGGGCCAGGGCCGACCTCCACACCGAGACGGCCTGGTCTTGGCTCCTCACCCCATCCAACGCTCGGCTTTAGCTTCCGGAGAGTGTTTAAATGCCTCTTTGCCCACCACACCCCGTGAAAGGTGTGATGTATGTGGCTCATTTAGCCTAAGAGCACAAACAGGATGGAAAGGTGTTATGTCATTGTGAGCCTTCTGTTCTTCATTAAATCTTATTGAATTTGTCATTTTTCTTTTAATTGCCCTTACATGTAATGGAGGGGATAAAATTTATTTTCCTTTTTGTACTTTTTTAGTGAGCTAAAACCTCAACAGCTGGCGGCCTCTGAGTCGAGCCCCGTGGAGGCCTTTCTGACAAGGAAAAACTTACAAACAACAGCCCTGGCGGTGCTGGATTGGACGGAGCCTGCTGCCGAGATCCGTGGAAGCGATCGAGCCTTGCGGCCTCCTGGCTTCTGAGGTGTAATGTGTGGACCACAGCTTGTTGGAGCAGCCATTATTTACTCATTCTGGAAGATTAACCCACGCTCTCACTGTAGAATTTCTGTTGTGAGGGTGAGTGAGCAGGCCTGGCTACAAGTCACCCCGGCCTTCAGAGGACAGGCAGCCTGAGCCCTCTACACAGACGGGCTCATTGCTGAGCTTTCTCCCAAACAAATGGAGGCAAGTTTCCCGAGCCTGCCTGCAGTGGCCCTGCCCTTTGATTGCTATTTGCGTAGCAGAGAATCATTCATTTCTAGTTCCCGGTGGCTCCTCTCCTCGGTGCTCTCCGTGGAGGCCGGGCTGCGGCCGCAGGCAGCTGTGGTTTCCATATTGCTTAAGCTACTTGCAGCCTGCGATTTCTTTTCTTGACCTTAACAGCCTACTTTCTACGCACAGCTAGCTTAGGGCTCTTGTTTAGATATGATTTATGATGCTACATTAACCCTTCATTGACCTAGAAACGGCCTAATATTAAAACAGTTTGACACATAGAAAATCAAAAGCCCTTTTATTGGAAGTGCTGTTGTCCGCATCATAATCCTCTCCACTGTGATGCCACCGCCGCACCATCAATTTCCCGCAGCTATTGAGCGCCGTATTGAAGCACTAATGGACAGACTCCTTTGTCATTTCTACCCTAGTGACCAGCAGACAGCACAGAGAAAGACTCTCCCTCCACGTCACTGCAGACATTCCAGATGGCGCGTGCAGGACCGCGGGCCCGCATCGCCGGGAATATGAGACACGGGAGAGGCCAGGAGCCGAAAGCACAGGCCCTTTGTTTATGCACACGTTCCTGAGGTGGTGACTTTGTGCTTCTCGGTTTCTAGCCAGGAACTCAACTTAGGTGAATTCAAAGGGAACGTGCTCTCATGATAAACAATAACATCTACCAACTTCAGAGAAGCCATTATTCCTGGGAAGATTGTAATGCTTTTCAAGAAGTGAGATATGTCTAGCACTTTATCGTATCATATAAATAACAACTGAAGCAACATAGAGGGTCTATGCATTCATTGATGTCTACTGCTGATCGAGCTGGACAGCTCCTGAATTAGCATGAACTCCAAGCCAGGAGCTGGTGGGTGAGGGCTGTCATCCCAGCTTCTCAGGAGGCTGAGAGCCAAGGCAGCCTGGGAGGAAGTCTGTAGGACTCCAAATAACCACCAGAACGCTACTGGAGCTGTGGCTCAGGTGTGAGAGACGGAAACCCAGCCAACTGAACCCAGTTCAGCTCCCAGGACCAGCATACAAACAAAAAAACAAACCTACAGAGACAGTGCCTAGGCCGAGTTCAAGCCCCATTACTGACAGCAAAAATAAATAAACTAAGGAGAATTTGGACTCCTAGTGACCCCCTTGTGGCCAGTCTCCCTGAAGAAAGCTGCAGGTCCTTCACCCCAGCCTCACGAGGGCTCTGGCCACGAGAGAGGCTTCAGCAAGCTGAGCTGTCCAACCACAGAGTCAGCACGCGGTGCAAGTTCCGGTCAGAGCAGAAATGAGGGGAACCACGCTCCCCTGCATGAGGGGATCCCCATTTTAAGCAGATCACGCACACAAAGTAGGATGACAGACTTAATGGGCACCTATTAAACATTTGTTGAAAAAAGGTGTGGTCAGCGTCGGGAGAGCCCAGCCTGGAAAGAGAGAGGAGCGGGGATGTTCGTGATTCCCGTAGGCCCGGACGCGGCTGCAGTGCACGAGGTAGCCGCTCGCACACCGGGCCTCTGCCCACAGAGCCCTGTGCGTATCTGCTTGGTCATGTATAATATGCAAATGCTAAGGGTGAGAGAGCACTTTAGGACCTCAGGCATGAAATTTAAAATTGAATCCTGTCAAATCATAGGAACTCAAGTGTAATTCTTATTGTGTTGGTGACAGCAGGCTAATTAGTGATACCAGAGAGCGCCACCCTTCACCTCTAGGGTCAGGAGCCGATGTACTTCGCCTTGTTTATTAGGTTAACACAAAGGGTCATTATGGTAATCCGCCCTGCACAGGGCTGCTCTTGTTTACCCCACTTTGATTCTGTGCAATACAGCTTTGCAAATAAACGTATTATGACACAGCCCTACGGTGTTATTTCACAAAAATCTCATAGATTCTGCTTCTCTTGTTTCCTATTAAGAGCAGAAAAATATACATGAGAGAGAGAAAATGAAATACACACTTAATTTCCCAATTATGGTTTCTGCTCAGAAATTAAACTCCCCGCGTGTAATTGCTCTGTCATAGATCTCCCCACCAGGCTTGTATTCTTCCCGTACTGTACTGAAGCACCTTGGCTAGTTTATAAGGGCGAGGTATTTCACTAAGCTCTTGCAATATTGAAAGAATCTATATTCTGAGAATTTGAAAACATGTCAGCCTACCTAAATTACATATTGATCAGGTTTAATTGCATGCCACCCATCAGTATTAGGTTTGAAAATTCATAAAAGAGAAATAATGTAGTCTTTGTGCATGATTACTTCTGGGCATTTAAATGAATTCCATCACTTAACCTAGGCTGAGACAGATTATTGAGCCTTGCCATCCAGCCATTCAAAGACCAAAGCAGTAGCACAGCTGTTTTCCAACTATCAGAGAACAGCAGAGTGCAAACAATATAAATTTATATAGATTTTCTTTTAAGGAAAATAGCAAAGTAAAACATTAAAAGTAAACATTCATTTTTCAATCGCTTCTCTAGTCACTCTCCTCATTGTCTCCTCATGTCCGCTTTCATTTCTAGCTCTCGTTAGATCCCAAGCACCCTTTTATTTCAAGTAGTAATTCACATCTTAATTAATATACAGTAATCACAGAGATAAGCAAGGACAAATGATTCACAGCTTGGTTTTATTTGTTAAGGTTAATTTTTTATGCAAGTGCATAAGGGATTTTAATGCTGATTCTTTAGCCGGCAAACCATTTAATTTTCGTAAAAAACACCCAAAGTTTTTGTCTTGTCAGTGGTGAATGCTCTTTAAAAGCTATCCCCTCGTGAAGGTCACATTGGCTAAGAACATGAGTTCATCATTAGTTTTCAGGATGTTCTTTACATTTAGAAATTATGTGGGCTGGTATCGGTTGTGTTTTGAGAAATTGTGCTTATGTATGTTTTTCTTTACAGATTATCAATACAAAGTAAAAAGAACCAGTTAAAATCATTGGGCTTACTTGGGTAATAGTTTAAGAGCTACATTTTATTTAGACACTTTGAGGTAATAAATATCTGTGAGCATAATTAACTGTCTTTATCTCGTCTGGTCCTGGAGATGCTGTCTGAGGACCTTGCTCATTGTCTTCGGGTGATGTTAATGTCCCACTCAGCCTTGAGGCTGTCTGGGTCTGTGAGGTGCACCTCGGGGCCTGGCTCTGTGGACGGGGATGTGGTGTGTGTGCATGAGCAGATGCGCCAGTGTGTCTCATCCTTGGCACTCACAGGACATCATGTTTTATTCCGCGTGAAGCAAAGGTAACGCTGCTCAAATGAACCCCCCTGACAGGTCTGACTTCATTGTTTACTTAGCTGAAATTACAGTTGTGTGAGTAGAAATCGCAATCGGTCCCGGCTGGGTCTTGAGAACGGGGTGAGGTCACCGTTACGTCAGGCCCTCTGGGCAGGCCAGCTATCCCAGCAAGACAATTCAGGACTCGGTGCCTTGACATATCTGGTGTTTTCACTTCCTAGTTGACAGTAAACATGCGCACCCAGCCATGTAGGATCTGCCTCAACCCAGCATCCGACATTCTACAGACACCTTCAGCCCAGGTGCATAGACGTCCCTGTGCTGTCGCTTGGCTCTGTTGTGAGGGGAGAATGTGTAGAAGGGACCGCCAGGTGATGGTGAGCTAGATAAACCAAAGGGAAAATTTCCCTCAACATGGCGTGAGGAGAGACCAACTTCACCATGCTGGCATCCTGTCCATCGTCCAATGAACTCCACTGTCCTAAAACAAAGACTCCTGTGAAAATCTGGGTGTACTCTCATAGGGAAAATGCTTAATTTGGTTTCTTTATAAATGTAGAATCCTTCCTCAATATGTTGCTTCTGTGAGTCAAGGAAAATCTGATGTCACTTTTGGATACCCAAATGGCAGGCACCAAACAAGCCACTCTAGGATGTCACCCATCACCTCCTGAGGCTGTGGGGAGGGAGGGAGAGTAGTCTCTCATTAGCAGAGAAAGAGGCGAAGCTGGGAGTGAACACAATGAAGCACAGTTGGGGAAATCAAGTAAACTCTTAAAGCAAATAGGCTGTCTGATGGAGGTGATGTTGGAGTGGGGGAGGTGATATTGGAGTGGTAGAGGTGGTGTTGGAGTGGTGGAGGTGATGTTGGAGTGGTGGAGGTAATGTTGCAGTGGTGGAGGTGGTGTTGGAGTGGTGGAGGTGGTATTGGAGTGGGGGAGGTGGTGTTGGAGTGGTGGAGGTGAGGTTGGAGTGGGGGAGGTGATGTTGCAGTGGTGGAGGTGGTGTTGGAGTGGTGGAGGTGGTATTGGAGTGGGGGAGGTGGTGTTAGAGTGGTGGAGGTGATGTTGCAGTGGTGGAGGTGATGTTGGAGTGGTGGAGGTGAGGTTGCAGTGGTGGAGGTGATGTTGGAGTGGTGGAGGTGGTGTTGGAGTGGTGGAGGTGATGCTGGAGTGGGGGAGGTGATGTTGGAATGGTGAAGGTGATGTTGGAGTGGTGGAGGTGATGTTGGAGTGGGGGAGGTTGTGTTGGAGTGGTGGAGGTGATGTTGGAGTGGTGGAGGTGAGGTTGCAATGGTGGAGGTGTTGGAGTGGTGGAGGTGATGTTGGAGGTGGAGGTGATGTTGGAGTGGTGGAGGTGGTGTTGGAGTGGTGGAGGTGATGTTGGAGTGGGGGAGGGATGTTGGAGTGGTGGAGGTGATGTTGGAGTGGTGGAGGTGATGTTGGAGTGTTGGAGGTAGTGTTGGAGTGGTGGAGGTGGTGTTGGAGGTGGAGGTGATGTTGGAGTGGTGGAGGTAGTGTTGGAGTGGTGGAGGTGGTGTTGGAGGTGGAGGTGGTGTTGGAGTGGTGGAGGTGGTGTTGGAGGTGGAGGTGGTGTTGAAGTGGTGGAGGTGGTGTTGGAGTGGTGGAGGTGGTGTTGTATTGGTGGAGGTGATGTTGGAGTGGTGGAGGTGGTGTTGGAGTGGTGGAGGTGATGGTGGGGTGGTGGAGGTGGTGTTGGAGTGGTGGAGGTGAGGTTGCAGTGGTGGAGGTGATGTTGGAGTGGGGGAGGTGGTGTTGAAGTGGTGGAGGTGGTGTTGGAGGTGGAGGTGATGTTGGAGTGGTGGAGGTTGTGATGGAGTGGTGGAGGTGAGGTTGCAGTGGTGGAGGTGATGTTGGAGTGGGGGAGGTGATGTTGGAGTGGGGGAGGTGGTGTTGGAGTGGTGGAGGTGGTGTTGGAGGTGGAGGTGAGGTTGGAGTGGTAGAGGTGATGTTGGAGTGGTGGAGGTGAGGTTGCAGTGGTGGAGGTGATGTTGGAGTGGGGGAGGTAGTCTTGTAGTGATGGAGGTGGTCTTGTAGTGATGGAGGTGGTGTTGGAGTGGTGGAGGTGAGGTTGCAGTGGTGGAGGTGATGTTGGAGTGGGGGAGGTGGTGTTGGAGTGGTGGAGGTGGTGTTGGAGTGGTGGAGGTGGTGTTGGAGTGGTGGAGGTGGTGTTGGAGTGGGGGAGGTGGTGTTGGAGTGGTGGAGGTGAGGTTGCAGTGGTGGAGGTGATGTTGGAGTGGGGGAGGTGGTGTTGGAGTGGTGGAGGTGGTGTTGGAGTGGTGGAGGTGGTGTTGGAGTGGGGGAGGTGGTGTTGGAGGTGGAGGTGGTGTTGGAGTGGTGGAGGTGGTGTTGGAGGTGGAGGTGGTGTTGGAGTGGTGGAGGTGGTGTTGGAGGTGGAGGTGGTGTTGGAGTGGTGGAGGTGGTGTTGGAGTGGTGGAGGTGAGGTTGCAGTGGTGGAGGTGATGTTGCAGTGGTGGAGGTGGTGTTGGAGTGATGGAGGTGGTGTTGGAGTGGTGGAGGTGAGGTTGCAGTGGTGGAGGTGATGTTGCAGTGGTGGAGGTGGTGTTGGAGGTGGAGGTGGTGTTGGAGTGGTAGAGGTGGTGTTGGAGTGGGGGAGGTGAGGTTGCAGTGGTGGAGGTGGTGTTGGAGTGGGTGAGGTGGTCTTGTAGTGGTGGAGGTGATGTTGCAGTGGTGGAGGTGGTGTTGGAGTGGTGGAGGTGATGTTGGAGTGGGGGAGGTGGTGGTGGAGTGGTGGAGGTGGTGTTGGAGGTGGAGGTGATGTTGGAGTGGTAGAGGTGGTGTTGGAGTGGTGGAGGTGAGGTTGCAGTGGTAGAGGTGGTGTTGGAGTGGTGGAGGTGAGGTTGCAGTGGTGGAGGTGGTGTTGGAGTGGTAGAGGTTGTGTTGGAGTGGTGGAGGTGATGTTGGAGTGGTAGAGGTGGTGTTGGAGTGGGGGAGGTGAGGTTGCAGTGGTGGAGGTGGTGTTGGAGTGGGTGAGGTGGTCTTGTAGTGGTGGAGGTGGTCTTGTAGTGATGGAGGTGGTGTTGGAGTGGTGGAGGTGAGGTTGCAGTGGTGGAGGTGGTGTTGGAGTGGGTGAGGTGGTCTTGTAGTGGTGGAGGTGATGTTGCAGTGGTGGAGGTGGTGTTGGAGTGGTGGAGGTGGTGTTGGAGTGGGGGAGGTGGTGTTGGAGTGGTGGAGGTGGTGTTGGAGGTGGAGGTGATGTTGGAGTGGTAGAGGTGATGTTGCAGTGGTGGAGGTGGTCTTGTAGTGGTGGAGGTGAGGTTGGAATTGTGATGATGGTGGACGTGATGATGTGAGGTCACTCCAGGCAGGCAGGGTGAGTGTTGACCACGGTCCTGGAGAGGAGATGAGGACTGGTTCTCGTGGTCTTGGCTTTGATGGTAGTCCTGAGGTGTCTTCAAGGAGGAAGAAGTCAGCCTGGCCTGTGTGGGCATAAATGGATCTGTGGAGGAAAGTTCCTCCCTGTCCCCTAATGGCCAGCCTCTGAGGAATTGTCATCATTTGAGCTTCTTCCGTCCATAGCTGCCCACACGTCTCACAGTCTAACTGGGGAAGGAAACACAGAGAGCAGACGTCGCACATGCTTTGTTCTGATTGGAGCTCTGCCCGCCTCAGCCATCGGGGTCATGTCTGTGAGCTTAGTTCCTCAGAAGGATTGGGGTTTGAGGTCAGCACTGGGTATAAAACCTTCCTAAGACTCTATCTTACCCAGTAAAAAGCTGGACACACTGGTCATTTCTTGTTGTCCTAGATTTCAGAAAGCATACATAGGAGGCTCTCTGGACACAACGTAAGACCCCATTAAAAATCATAAAAAGAGACAGGGCTGGAGTGTGGCTTAAGTGGTACAGTGTGTTCTAGTAAATGTAAACTCCTGAGACAACAATCCCTGGTACTACCAACAAAAGAAAGAAAGGAGGAGGAAGGAAGGAAGGAAAGAAAACAGCTCTCAGTTTGCAAATTCCAACATGACTAATATGGCATTCTTGATAGTCTGACCAAGTGTGTTTCTTCACTGTATCCAGGAGACCATGCAGCTGGAGTAGGGGTGGGGAGGGGAGCTCGCACATGAACCGTGTCCTGAGGTAGACAAACCTCGTTTTCCTCGACTTACAAGCTATGCCACTGCCCACGACAAAAAACCACCACACCAAGGGCTATGATGGTTAATAATAAGAAACATTACAGATAAAAATGGCTACCCCCTCTGTACATTACCTTGACAACAACATTAAATTAAATAAATAAATAAAAATGGCTATCAAAGAAGACCCTAGTGTGTGAGACTTTTTGTTCTGCAAGTGGAAGAAATGTGACCTACCACAGGTTCAGGGTTTGGGGAAAGGCTGCAATCCGCCCCTACAGCCACACATCATTCTGCCCAGCGTTTCGACTCTCCCCTGAAGTTCGCAGTGCTGAGCGGTCTGCAGGAGCAATCCTCTTTATCTAGTGCGCAAATCAATAACAAATCACTTATTCCTTGGTACTTGAGGAGCAGAGCCCGGACACATCCCAATGTGCTTTTGGTGACCAAATTACACAGTGTCTGCAATAAATCACTCCCGAGCCGTCTCAGGAGTTCTGAAATGGCCGGAGCCTTCACGAGACAGTGAATATTTTTTCTTCCTGGAGACTTTCATTGGTAATGTTCGCCAGTCTCCAGCAGCAAATACTTCACACTTCCTGTGGGTCTTTAACTTCGACTCATTTTTGCTCATTATCATCAATGCCTACTTCGGTTTTGAAATGAATGAAATAAGCCAATTTTACTCAGGGCAATCCTTTGTTGAACTGACATCTAGTATAACTAATTGAAAACCCTCCCGAGTCTCGAGGCAGCCATCAGAGCTGGGCTTGGCTGGCGGAGGCGGTGGCTGAGTTCATCTGTGGCTTCTCCCAGGGATGGGTTAGAACGCAGTGGTCTACTGGAGAAAGTGGACCCCGGGAGTAGACTTTGAAAAGCAGTTGCTTGCTGACATTCTCTCTCAGCCTCTCTCTGTCTCTCTTCCCTGCCCCTACGAGGTGAGCTGATTTTCTCCACCACAATGCTCCGCCCCACCAGAGGTCCAGAAGCAGCAGAGCGAAGGGACTCTGAACTGCAATCTCAGAAGCCACAAGCCCAAACACATCTTTCTGCTTTTCCATTATTTCTCCTCTACGTTTGTCCAGAAAAGAATTAGTAACTACCTCCTATGAGCCAGATTCTGCACTCCCCTGTGGGATCCAGCCCAGCAGCTCAGCAGGTCACCTCCCTTTGATCTGAGGCCTCAGAGCAGATCAGGCTATACAAGGTCATTACAATGGGCTGGGGTTTCCATGACAGGGGAAGGACGCCCTGAGACTGACACCCCACTGGAGATGGTGAAGAACCCGGCACAGGACGCTGTCCGCAGGAAGGAGAGGCCAGCACAGACCTCCCCTCTGAGTCTCCAAAGGGTCCAGGCCACCACACCTCCATCCCGAGCACTGTGAGGAAATGAAGGCTGCTGCCCACACCTCCTGGGTCAGGGCACTCAGTAATAACAAGGCAACAGGAAACCAACACAATGATTAAAATGGCACAGACTGCGCACGCTGTAAGGGGTATGATGGGGGTAAACTGAAACACCCGCATCCCTTGTGCTCTGAATTGCGCTCCACCAAGCCCGGAGTGCGTCTGCCTGCCACGCCCGCCCATGTGAGCACGTGTGGGAAGGGAGGGCCTGGGACCACGCCTGCCACACGCAGTGCACACCGCCCACTACCACCAGCAGCAACTTCCCCTTCCCTTGATAACTGCCTTGTGCAAGTATGAGGGCCTCCTAAATTACAGGAAGCACTCAAATTATTCTGTTTCGTATTCCTGTATTAAAATTGCTTCTCAGAGTGGATTATTGACTGTGTGTGCTTGTGAGTGCAGAGTATGAGGGTGAGAACATGTGCAACATGTCATCCTCTCTGAGTGTGAGTCACACACACACAAACACACACATGCATGCAATGCACACGTGCATGCACACACACAAACACGTACATGCATGCACACACAGACACATGCACACATATATACACTTGCATGCACATACTTATACACATATGTGCACACACATGCACACACATACATACACACAGATACCTCTCTGTTATTTCTTACCCTACGAATGTTTCTTAGGAATCACTGATGGCTGGTCACCTACAAACACCTGTACTCCAGCATGTGGACTGATGAGCTGGAAGGGCCTTTCCTGAGTCTACATGAGAATTCCCTTGACTTGTCGGGATCACTTTGGGACTGGCAGGAAAGAGGAAGAATTTGGCACGTGGTTTGCTTTCTTAGGATGGATAGATTTGCTTAAAGGCATAGATAGATATGTTTAAAGGCATCTGGTTTGAACAACTGGCATGGTAAGGGGCTGGTATTGTGTCTGCTCCAGCCCGGATGTCCCCTGAGGCCTCCCTTAGAGAGGAGGCATGCCACATGATCTTGGTCCTACCCAAGAGCAAGTCCAGGCCACGGGTTTTCTAGCTGGACAGCTCGATGGCCTCCCTTTGTGGGCTTGAGTCCGGGGTCTCAACCGTGGGGGTTCAATCAGAGCCACCCCGCTCTGCTGGAAATGCCGTGCTTTTCTTCTTGTGTGATCCTGGGGTTTGAACTCAGGGCCTGGGTGCTGTCCCTGAGATTTTGTGCTTAGGGCTAGTGCTCCACCATGTGAACCACAGGCCCACCTCAACACTTTGGGTGCTTCATTAGAGATAAGAGTCTCATGGACTTTCCTGTTTGGGCACAATCCTCAGATCTTAACCTCCCAAGTAGCTAGGATTACAGGCATGAGCCACCAACGCCTAGCTAAAGTCATGCTTTTCTTTATTTTAGTTCTTAGAAGTCATACTTTTACATCTCATGTTATCTCCCTAGGCCTGTAGGCTCTCACCACACATTCCAGCTTAATATAATTTATTTTAAACTTAGCATAGCATCTGTTCATTTATGCTTAACAGCTTTCAGAACTATTTAATTTTCCTAGTTTAGTAATTGAATATTTCTTGAACCTCCAGTATTGCTATTAGGAGTGTGTGTGTGTGTGTGTGTGTGTGTGTGTGTGTGTGTGTGTGTGTGTGTGTATGAAGAAATACATATTTAATTTTCTCAATTTATATAGAAAATAAAATAATGCAATTATAAAAGTTACATGTTATCTTCTGCCATTCTAACTCCTGGAAACAGAAGTTGATTTTACTATAGGTCAGTTTTGTAAGGAAGACTTTTCCTTTCTTTCTTTTTTTCACTTGTCAGTTCTAGGAGTTGACAGACTCAGTACCTTGGCATCACTAAGCAGGACATCTACCCACTTGACCCACACCTCTAACAATAAGGGTGAAAAATCAGCCATTGTTAAAGAATTGCTTCTTGTTTCTGACACAACTGAGTGGCCTCACCACCCGGTGTACCTGGGTCCAGGGTCAGGACACTGATGGGTGCTGGGTCCCCTACTTTCCTCTGTGGAGCCCTGAGGCTGAGCCCAGCTGCCAGAAGCTGCACTGTGGATGGACTGGGTCCCTGGGAAAATGTGTCTGTGTTAGATCTCACTGGCATCCAGCAAAATCAGACATGCACTACAGCCTGGAGCCCTGCGAACATGAAAGGAGCTGGTACCTCAAGGCAGCTTAGTGTGCTGCTGCTAAACAGCCTGTCCTAGGCTTTCACAAATAATGCTGCTAAATATTTTTCCAAATAAATAAGAAAGAAACTGACACCAGTTGTTATCAAAATACTCCAAAATCCTGAAAGGGAACGAGTTCTTACAAATTTGTTCTATGAGGCCAGCATTACTGTAACACTAAAATGCAGACAAGGATACCATGAGGATAATAATACTGTCCACCATCATCTCTAGTGAACATAGATCCACCATTTCTTAGCAAAATGTTAGCGAGTATATCAGAAAGATCAACATGGGTTTACCCCAGGCATACAAGGATGGTTCAACATACTCAAATAAATACATACAATGTACTCATCAACAAGACGAAGGACAATATCATATGATTATCTCAATAGACACTGAAAAAGCACTGGATGACATTTAACAACCCTTCATGAGCAATGTCTAAACAACTTAGGTATAGAAGAAGCCTAAACATAACTAAACCCTGATAGGGAAACCCACCACTAAGCTCATGCTGAGTGGCCAAACATTGTAAGCTTTTCCTCTGAGAGCGGGAATAAGATTAGGACACCCACTGTCATCATTTGGATGAAAACAATACAGAAAGTTTTCACCCGAGAAATCAGGCAAAAGAAAAAAAATAGTACAATGCAAATAGGCAGAGAGGACTTAACAAACTCTTGTTTGAGATAATGGGATTCTATGTATTAAAAATAAATTAAAAGCTCTACCAGAAGACTATAAGAACAAAACAAACCCAGCAAAGTTGCAGGATACAAATCCAACACAGAGAAATAAGTAGCATTTTTGTACACCAATAATAAGATTGCTGAGAAGAAAACTGTGGCACGTGATTCTTTCATGTTTGGAAATTACTCGAGTTTTAAAAGTCACCTGTGGACTCAAACAGAGAAATCTGGTGTGATTCACTTCAGTTTAGAATGTGACGATGCGGCTTAGATTGAGAGCTAAGAGGGCACTGCTGGAAACTTACAGGAAGTTTCTGCGGCAATTTTCCTAGAGGCACAATAGCTTTAAGCCAGCGAGGGAAGCTGAGAGTGGGATGAGACTGCATTGATTTGTCTTTCTGGGTAAGCAGGAAGAGCTCTGGAGGGCTGCTCTTGTTATCTCCCTCACATATTGGATGGGATGGGGTGTAAACGCCTTCTCATGTGAACTAAACATCTTGCTCACCACTCTCAGCTCTCCTTTGGAGGTGGTGTTCGTAGCCAGGCAACATCTGTTTGATGGGGTCTATTCAGCACAGAGCTGGCACACCATGCATGTGAGCCCGAAGCATGCATGGGGACCTCACAAAGGCTCTGCTGTCTGTGCCTCTTCACCATCCTTGCTTGTGAATTGCCTCAACTGGGTTCCACACTGCGGATTGTCTTGTGATTCGTGAATGAGAGTTAAAGTTAAAAATAATTAATTTAAAATAAAAAATCTGCAGAATTCTTTGGGAGACACAATAAATTAAAGATGGAGCACTAGAGTGATGGATAAGAAGCTTTTCCATGAGGTATCGCTCTCAAGCACTAGCAACACAAACATAAGCATGTCTGACACGTGATGTAGCCCCATGTGCGCATTGATTTCCAGTTACAATGTGTGGCAGTGGCAGGTGCAGGGGCCCAGGCAGGTGACAGATTTCGTTTCCTCCCATATTTCTGAGAGATCTGGAATAAGCCTTCGGCACATGGGTCTTGATGGGATGGGAAATATCTAACTGCTGCTTTGGGGTTGTCTAGTGCTAACATTATGTGACTTTCAGATAAAATAATTTTCAGAAACCCACTATTTCAGATTTTGGAGTATGGATTTATTTTAAAAAACAACAAAAGAGAACGGACATTTTTGTTGGTCAGGCCTTTGTGACTCCAAGTTCAATCGGCGCCAAAGCAAGTCGGAAAGGTGAACAGAAATCCCAGGAGACACCAGCCATCCTCGCTGACCCAGCTGTGCCCTGTCTGCGGTGCCCGGTAGACTGAAACATGTTGGCTGTGTCATCTTCATTGCTTCTCTGTGGTTTTTGTCATTGCTTTGTCTTAGTATCTGGGTTTGGACCCGAGTTTGTTTGCTTTTGAGGCAAGCGCTCTACCACTGAGCCACAAGCCCCAGCTGCGTGTCTTTGTCACCGGTCCTCTTTAGGATCGGGTCTTCCTCTGTGATGGGCAAATGAAGGCCCTTCTCTGAGACAACACAGCCATTTCTCATCTTTCCACCAATACTGGGCTCCCAGTGTGCCTCTTCTGAGGTGATGTCTTGCTCACTTTGCTCCCTGGTCTGTCCTAGTGCTGCAATGGGCTCCCTCCCAGCAAAGACATAGTTTGGTGTGACAGGCACCCACCCAAGGGATGAGAAGGGCGTATTCTGGACTTTTCCTCCCAGGTGGGTCTTGGAGCCATCCCCCTGCTCCACCACTCCACAAGCGTGAGCCACCAGAGCGCTTCCTTAAATACAGAATTCAGGAAACATTCGCTGGCCTGCATATCAAATATGCTTTCTGAATATTTACTCTGTATTCAACTTCCATTTTCACATAAAATATATAATTCAATTTTGGTGCAGTAATCTCTGCTTTGACCCAATACAATAAACACATACAGAGCAGATTATTTTTCTGCACTCACATCCATGTCTTTTTTCAAATTGCTTTGTGAGAGTGGATGTACATCCCCTAGTAATTAGTTTCCAAGAAAATTCCACTGGACAGAGCTGGTGAAGGACAAGGCTGCGTCTCTGGCTGTGATAACACTTGTAATGCTCTTGGTGACCAGCCAAGGATCTCCACAAAAGCATTTTAGATTAGAGTGCATTTTATCTTGGTTTTTTAAATAGATTTTTATATTTTCAGTCAGGCACTAATATTGCAGTTAAAAGTCAAAGGCTCCCAGGGAAGAGGCTGGGTCGGTGCTGCCCAACTGAGCTGGAAGATCTGCTTGGACCCTCCTGCCTGCCTGGGTTCCCTTGTTTGTGAGTAGAAGAGAACGTGTCTCCAGGGCTCAGGTTAGCCACCTTCTCCAGGCTGCGGACCCGGCAGGCTTTTATTCCTCACCACGGGGTCTACCACTCAACCGCCGGTCAAGATGCTTTGAAATTATGCCTGTGAGTGATGCTACGTAAAATTCAAGTTGAGTGTTTTGTAAGCAACAAAGCTATCAAATGAAGTTCTCTCATAATCTTTGAGATCAACATGAGCCTGGCTACTCAAGAGCTCTGTGCTGCCAGACAGACTGCCCTGTGGCCCAGCTTGCACCCTGCCTCTCTGTAGGCAGTAAATAGCTGAGGCTTATGACACACAGTACCAAGGTGTGGGCACATGCAGAGAGGTTTTGCAATTACATCTGGAATTACATCTCCTCAGAACTGCAATCGTTTGTCCACTCTGCCATACAGGAACTGCAACTGTGCTTTTCTCTTCCTTACAAGAAAGAAAAAAATTGAAAGTGAACGAGATCCAGGTGTGGGCTGGAGTGTATTGATTTCTGTTTGTCTTGCGTTTTTGACATGCAGAACACAATTGTCAAGTGGACTAAAATGGGGAAAGTGCTGTCTTCCTGTGGCCTCACCAACCAGCCCCAGAGAAAGAACCTCCCTGAAGCTTTTTGTTCTGATTTCATTTCTTAATATGAGTGGTCCTAAGGATTTCTCTGATCATTCTTAACAATGAGCTAATAAAGTTCTCCTCACTCCTTCTCTGTCTTACCAACCAGCCCTAGAGAAAGAACAGGAAAGACTGTGGAGTGCTATTGTGTCTGGTTAGTGTTGACGTAGGGTTTGACCTATACTATCTATGTGTGGTCAGTGATAATAATTTTGAAGTGTGTCTTTTGTTTCCTATTATTACCGTGAAGTATGTGTACAAAGGATCTGTCAGTAAACAACTGCACTCACCAGTACAGTAGCTCTTGGTCCGCTCACCTGTCCCGCACTGCCCCAGCCCCTCCCACCCAGCCCCGCCTCCCTCTGCTTAATTTGGAAGGATCACGTACTGCATTCTTCACCTCGCTCTCCCTTCTCCTTGTCATGTGTCAGTGATGAAATTTTAACATCTCAGAACTTCAAGCCGGATATAATGGCTTCGACTTGGAGTTCCAGCTACTCAGGAGGTAGAGATTGGGAGACTCGTGGTTCAAGGCCAGCCTGGACAAAAGATTAGCAAGGCCCTACTTCAACCAATAAACAATTGACCATGGTGGCACAGCCCCTGTGTGGGAGGCAAGGAGAGCAGCGTCTTGCTGGGCAGTCTGGGCACAACTGTGGGACCCTATTGAAAAGAAGAAGAGTTTGGGCCACGTCTCACAGGGTAGAGCAGCTACCTAGCAAGCACAGAGCCCCCAAGCCCACACCTCTGGGCCTTCCCGCGTGCCTCTCCCCCAAACTCAGAATTTCAGAGTTTCCTCTCAAACTGTGGTTTTTCTAGGAAGAGTGTTGAACCTCACTGTGTGAGGACTTGCCTATGAAATGTACCCCACAGGAATCTATCTTGAAGGCTTGGGCCAAGCGTGGAGCACTCTTTGGGGGCATTCTGGGAACTCTGGGAGGTGGAGTCTAGCTGGAGGAAGCCGCTCACTGGCAAGGACCAATGGGAAATCTTGTCTTTGTCCTTGCCCTTGTCCCTGTCCCCTTCCCATCCGCCCCCTCTCTCTCCTGTCCGATTCCTGTCTATCATTAACTGAACAGCTTTCCTCTGGACCTTGGCGCAGGAATAAATCTTCCCTCCCTTAATTGGTTCTCTTAAGCATTTTGGTCACAGCCACACAAAAGTAACTCACGTGCTTTCTAATGCTTTTCAGACATTGGATGCCTTTACTTTCACAGAACCCTGGCTTCCATCTGCATCACAGTTATTAAAGATGGCGATTTCAGGTACAGGATCCATTCTTTTTAAAACCTTCATAACGGAATCAGCACTACCCTATCACACGTCTACCATATGGATTCCGATAACAGCAAAGAAAAATGTAAGCTGAGATTGGAAGAACAAAGCAGCAAGATGTCAAGCTCTCTTTGGTTTGACTATCTCTAAGTGTACAATTTTGAAAGGTGCAGTCATGCTACAAGATCACCATCTCGAGGGGCCTGCAGTGGGATGGACGCTTCCTTGTCACAAGGATGTGAATCTGCATTGGTCGTGTGCTTTCTAGAAGCCTCCGTGTGTGTGGAGATGAGGGGAAGCATGCTGAGGCCAGGTGTAAGCCACTTCCTGGTAGCTGGTTAGTAAACCAAACACAGAAGTGTGAAGCCGTCACCATGCAGAAATCAATGACCTTTCTCATCAGCTTCAATGCACTAAACATTTCCTTGGCCCTCGCCACGGTGCATTAGACTCATGAAATGCGGCTAAGTGATTTCCACACCCCCTGGTCTCTTCTCCTGGACCATAAGGGGGCCTTGCTCTTTCTTCTAAAAGATGAGGATCTCTTACCGTGGTTGTGCATTTCAAAATCCCCGACCTTTTGGGTGATGCTTGATTTAGCAGAGATAGGCCACAAATCCCTGAAAGAAGAAAGGAAAAACTGTAATAATTAGTCGTTTACACATTCTGGTGCATTTCAGATGGAGCTTCCTGCGGCGTGCCTGGAGGGTGGCGGCAGAGGGGAAGGAGCAGGCTCTTGGTGGAAGGGGCGGCACGCCGCTCCGGTGGGCTCCAGCCCAGGGCTGGCAGTACTGGCGATGGCTCAAGGCAGTTCAGCCTCGGACACCTTCACCACTGCGTCAGGAAGCGCATTACTTCCGCCTTGGCCAGAAGTAAGGTCAGGGCTCTGACCTTCCTCCCCCCAACCCCTGTGACCCCGAGACCTTCCTCCCTCACAGCCCTCACACAGTTCCAGAGCCAACGGCGCACAAATGGTCCAACAAGCAGGCTGGCCCTGTCCAGCACGGACTGTGAGCCTGGCGTGGGCTGAAGACCCACAGACATCTCACCCGCCTTCTCTCTAGTCTTCCAGAGACCACACGCCGCCTGACCCAGGCCGGAGACTCTGAAGCTGAGGAATACAAGTGCAGGAGAGTGCTCAGAATGTCCACTTCCTAGCGCTCCAGGACTGCGGGGTTGAAGGAGGTGGGAGGTGTGGCTTAGCTGCTGCTCCAAGTCCAGGACCAGCGTCAGCACTGCCTCCCTGGACGAGGGGCCCTGCTCTGGGCTCAGCGTCCGGAGCCTGTGCACACCAGGTGTGCAGACCTGGATGTACACCTTCCCAGGGAGAGCCTGGGTGGCTGGTCACCATGGCAGAGCACCTGCATCGATGAGTTGAGAAAGCAGGTACACGTTATGTGCATGTAAAGGAGTTGGGGTTTCTTCAAAGGGGATTATTTTTTATAACCCATCTTTGGAAAACAAATGCATCTCATAGCCAGTTTAGTCAATGGCAGCTGTTATAATTTCAAGCACATGCAATTTGCTTCCAAATTTCACCGCACTGTGGTTCTGTGTGAGATGATTGACCCGTGGAATAGCTCATTTACTCACCTCGGTGAAGGGCAGAGCGGGATCTCACACATGCGTGCAATTTGAAAACCTATATTAGAACCAAATTTGCCTTTCAGAAATTGAAACCCCTTTAAGTACACTGGTGCCATTATTTCATAAAGGAGGGCTGTGTCCGGGCATGGCCCGAGGCCCGCGGGCTGTCGGCACGATCAGAGGCGCTTTCTCTGTAAGCTGCCCCTGGTCTGTGCCGTGACTTGTGCTAGGAAGCTCTGACGCCACTGCCCGTGGCCGGGACAGGGCTGCGGCGGCCCTGTCAACGTCTCTCTGAGCTCTGGTGACACTCCCTCAGCCAGAACTATTTCCCAGCATCGTCACGGGACACCGTAACTCCTGGCAGCTACCTCTGCATGAGTAAATTCCAGGGAAACTTAAATGTGTCAAGGTTATCACAGTACCGGAAACCCCGGGATTAAAATCGTATTTTCATTTAAGAAGAAGGCAGGGAGAAATATGTAACATGTTATTTTCTTAAATAATTTTAGTTCTCCACTTGTTTAATATAATATTCAAGGTGGGCTATAAATTTGTGTAAACATGAATCTATGTTAAATACTATAATTTCAAAAAATGTGTGCTTCATGAGAACTATCTTAAGCCAATTAATGATGTTATATATGCATATATATGATACAGTTTCAGGATTCAGTGCACATCTTGCATTACATGCCATGTATTATGTATGTGCATACATGTTTGAGCATGTATGTCTGTACATCGCATGAATTTTTTTATAAACAAAACAAGCTAGCATACACTTGAGGTGAGTAACTTAGCTAACTTTAAACGCTGCTCCAAACTCTAGCATGAGAGGGAGCACAGGCTCCATTTGTAAACATTTCCTTAACCGATACTTAAAAGCTTGTGAACACGTCATTGGTAGCAGTTATACATACTTTGCTTACCAATGCGGCATCGGTTCGGGATGTGCTGATTAAGTCGGGACGGGGAGAGTTTCCGACTCTGGTCACTCCTCTGTGTGGAGCCCTTCAGACCCTCCTCCCTGCTCAGCCCGCTGTGCGCCAGCCTCCAAGTGTCAGGCAACCTGGCAGCCCTCTCCTTCCTCTGGGAGGGACAGGCTTTCCTGGCCCTCGACATCCACCTCAGCCCCGCAGCCCTGACACCGCAGCATGCGGGTGGCTCTCCCAAGCAGGAAGCATTCAGCCATTTGGAACTTGCTGTCCCCCCAAATCCAAGAGGGGTGCACAGCAAGCCCTGGGTGTGAGAGCGAGAGAGCTAAGGACTCACATTTGCACCTCCGTGTGGGTTGTGTGGGGGGTGTTACCTTGAGTGTCTGTGTGATTCCACACACGTTACTGTGTGTGCCTGGCGTGTGCATGAGTCTGTGCGTGCTTAGATGATCATGCTTGCGTATGTGGGTGCCAGGCACTGTGCTACAGTGCTCATCCACACCGAGTGAACACTGCTCACAGAAGGCACGCTCTCAGAGAAACCTGAGCCAGGCCGTCCAGTGCAAGGGAGACGCTGGAGGCCTTGTGGAGATGCAGCGTGGGCTGTGCGGGGTGGGCTTCTCTCCAGACAAGGCGGCTGATGTTCCTGCGGGAGAAGGGGCTTTACGGGATATGCAAACCTGACATCTTGCGGGTTCTTGGAGGATCTCAAGTTTGTCTGAATGACATAGGAAGACGCTGTCTCAGAACAGCTAAATCAAATGGACAAACAAGCAAAGTGTAATAGTCATCCTCTCCTTCGCCCCACCCCACCCCACCTTCTTAAACTATTGTTGGAAATTAAATCTGGAGGTGTTTTGCATTTTCTTATCTGCTTTTCTTAAATTGGCCTCTTACCTAGACAGGCAAAATAGCCTGAGATAAGGACCCCCAACCAGAAAGGTGCTTCTCATTATTATTGATAGCCCTGGCATTCTTCCTGTTCCAAACTGTGTGAACTGTTTCAGACCCATTTTATTCTTATAGCTATTGGCCAGACCATGCATTGGATGTGTCACTTAGAAAGGAAAAATACTGGAGCTGGGGAAAAAAAGCCAGAAGTGGCACTGTGGCTCAAGTGGTAGAGCGCTAGCCTTGAGCTGAAAAGCTGAGGGACAGCGCCCAGGCCCAGAGTTCAGGCCCCACGACCGGACGCCCCCGCCCCCCAAAAAACATGATGCATACGTATCTTGTTGCCCATTTGTTTTTATTTTTTGACTTTTTGAATGAAAGAAGGCTTTTACAGGAGGCGATCTGCAGGCTGGGTGAAGCCTGCACTGTGGAAGCAGCCGGCTCGCTGACGGCCGCCTCCAGCTCCACTCCAGCCCGGAAGCTCACGGGTGAGGCACAGCACCGCAGCACCGCAGCACCCACAGCACCCGCAGCACCCACAGCACCACAGCACCGCAGCACCCACAGCACCTGCAGCACCCGCAGCACCCGCAGCACCGCAGCACCTGCAGCAGCACAGCACCCGCAGTACCGCAGCACCGCAGCACCCGCAGCACCGCAGCACCCCAGCACCCACAGCACCGCAGCACCACAGCACCGCCACACCCACAGCACCCACAGCACCGCAGCACCCGCAGCACCCACAGCACCGCAGCACCCGCAGCACCCGCAGCACCCGCAGCACCCACAGCACCCGCAGCACCGCAGTACCGCAGCACCCACAGCACCACAGCACTGCAGCACCACAGCACCCGCAGCACCACAGCACTGCAGCACCCGCAGCACCGCAGCACCGCAGCACCCACAGCACCACAGCACCCACAGCACCACAGCACCCGCAGCACCCGCAGCACTGCAGCACCGCAGCACCATAGCACCCGCAGCACTGCAGCACCTCAGCACCGCAGTACCACAGCACCCACAGCACCACAGCACTGCAGCACCGCAGCACCCGCAGCACCACAGCACCGCAGCACCCGCAGCACCCACAGCACCGCAGCACCCGCAGCACCCACAGCACCGCAGCACCGCAGCACCGCAGTACCGCAGCACCCACAGCACCACAGCACTGCAG
>NW_012267307.1:3453368-3458368 GCF_000151885.1 Dipodomys ordii
GTGTGGGGATCCAGCAGCCAAGTGTGTGGGGATCCAGCAGCCAAGCGTGCGGGGATCCAGCAGCCAGACGTGGCAGCGTGCGGGGATCCGTGCAGCCCGACGTGCGGGGTGCCCTCGCTGGAAGCGGAGGTCCGTGGAACGCTGGGCTCTTCACCTCAGCTCCCGTATTGAAGCCCGCTGCGGCTGTGATGGCGTGAGGGGCGTGGGGTCAGAATTTGATGCAGTCGTGGGTGGGGGCTTGCCTGATGAAATGAGGCTTCTCAAAGGAGGAGCTTGCTCCAGGCCATGTTCCTGGTGTGAGTGCGCTGGCATCCAGAGGTGTGAGGAAATCGCTTCTGTTGTTTCAAGCATCCCGTTTGCAGTGTTTTCTTATGGGAGCCTAGGTCCAGTCGTGCACTGCGGCTATGACCACCTCTAGTTCCTTTCCAAACGCTTCCTGCATTCTGAGAAGTGGCCTGATGCTGCCACCCTTGTACAACGCAGTGTGAGCAATGGTCAGCAAGAGGGAAGTGTACCGCGTCGGTGAGGGGTTCAAGTACACAGAAGAACCTTGCGGGCTGCCAGCACACCTGGGAAGTGAGCCGGGAACCAGAGCTGAGTGGAGCTGCTTTCGACAAGAGCACGAGGCCCAGGAGCGTCTGACAGCAGTGACAGGAGGGGCCTCCGCTCCCAGGACCTGTGGGTGGCAGATTCACATCCTGTTTTTCAATCATGGAAGTGAAGGCCAAGAGACCCAGGCCCGTGTGACGGCTATGCTGCGTGTGGAAGGGCTTGGTCACTGTTCAACCCACAGAGGAAGAGGGAGACATTTAACAAGGGTCTGGAGCGTCAGGAGGCTCTCTGGAGCGGTCAGCTGAGGAGAGATGAGCCTGACCTCAGAGAAAAAGTTAGCGCCTGCTTCCCTAGCCCTTCCTCCTCATTCATTCACCCAGTGCACCTGGTTTTCCACGTGAACTTTGAGTGCCCATCCTGCCCCATGCTTCTTTTCTACAAGAGACATGGATGGGGTGGACAGGAGATTCAAAGGCTGCTCCGTGGGGCTGGGGTTGGGGGCACAGCAGAAGATTTGGAGAACACCACGGTGCCGGGGGGAGTTTCTGTAGCTGATGGGACAAGCAAATCTACTTTGAATGAGAGATGCCCAGCAGACTGGGAACTACCTAGAAATGGGACCATTTTAGGAAAAAAGGGCCTCAGCGGCGAAGTCATGAGATCTCAATGGGCAGAAACCAGGGGGGCCCAGGAGGGCGACTGAGCCCAGGGGGGCCCAGGAGGGCGACTGAGCCCAGGGGGGCCCAGGAGGGCGACTGAGCCCAGGGGGGCCCAGGAGGGCGACTGAGCAGGAGATCCGCTCTGTCCACAGCAAGGGCACACGGCTTAAATCCATTTTATTGCAATAGATACAGAAACCCACAGAAAGCAGAAGTGTCCTTTGACAAATTGCTATGAGGCTTACACCCTGGAAGACAGCACTCAAGCACAAAGAGGAATCTGGCCCACCTCTCCCTCCTTCCACTCCACAGCAACCACTACCACCTCAGCCTTCACAGCCAGCGCTGCCGGGCTTTATCTCAGAGTCTGGACACTTAAGGAAATGCTTCTGCTGTTTTTCTTTTCTAGTTTTGCTAGTGCTTTAAAAAAAATAACACGTCTCTTAGCTTCTACATATTTCATGTCCCCTTCGCTGTCCTTGTGGGTTATTTCTGGATGACTGTGACGTTTGGTGCCCTGGGCCTCCTGCGGGAAGCACTGCATGCTCCTCCTCCGCCTCCTCCCTCCGTGTTTTCTGGAAGTTTGTATTTATAAATGATCAGATCTGAGATGCTCTGTGCTCACGTTTAGGAATTGTAAGGTTGACAATCGTGCTCCTTCTTCCTTCCTTCCTTCCTTCCTTCCTTGCTTGCTTCCTTCCTTCCTTCCTTGCTTCCTTTCTTTCTTTCTTTCTTTCTTTCTTTCTTTCTTTCTTTCTTTCTTTCTTTCTTTCTTTCTTTCTTTCTTTCTTTCTTTCTTTCTTTCTTTCCTGTGTCTGTGGCATTTGCAGCAAAGATCCTCGCTGACTGCATGCATGTCCCGCCTAGGAGCTGTGAGCGGGGACACTCCGTCATGTGCTGAGTCGGCCATGGCCGTGGGCCTCTGCACCCCGTGTGCGTGGCTGTGGTGCTGTGGGACTACACCACACACGCGTGCACCGGCCTTGGCACAGATCAGCTTTCAAGCTAGCCGTGGTTCTCAGAATGGCTACTGTGAAGCAGAAATTAGCATGCTGTTTGGGAAGTCAGAAGTCAGAAGTGGGTCCCTAGGCAGAATTACTTCCAGCATCATAGAGAATGCACTTCATTGTCCTTTCCAGCTTCTAGAAGCTTCCTAACTCCCTGCCTCCTCCATTTGTAGTATACTTCCTCCTGTCAGTCCCTGGTTTGGATACCCACCTCTGTCTCCCCTCAGAAAGATCTTCAACTTACATCATCTTTAATGCCCATCCATGAAGAGCCCTTGTCAGGTATCTGGCCGATGCTGGAGATGGGGACGGGGACACCCAGGGGGCTTTTCTGTGACCCTAGCATCCAGCTGCTTTGTTCATTAGTATTATTTTAAACCTAGGGATTAAATGTGCTTGCCTGGCTGCAGCCAGTCGAAGACTCATTGGCTCCATCCCCTTCTCTGGCTCCTGAGCAGTGGAACCTGTTTAATTCCGACCCTCTGTGTTCTCTGTCTAGCCAGCGCCTTCCAGGGGACTCTGGTTTCCCATGGAGGGAAGCAGTGGTGGCCCACAGGCAGCCTGTCCCTCCAGGCCTCGCCAGTGCTCAGTTCAGATGGAGGGGCTTTAACGCAGCCTCCGCTACCTTACCTCGCTCTCCTCCCCATCCACTCGCGGTGCTCCGGGCCAGAGGGGATGAGGGCCAGCGAGGCCGTGTCCATTCTCATTTCCTTTGCTCCACACCACACGTGCAGCAGTTCAAAGCAAGCAGGCCGAGCCTTCCAAGCTGCGAGGACATGGTCCGGCCTGCTCTCCAGCCGTCATTAGAGCTACGCTGCGCCCACATCATGGGGGCCTGCCCGGTTCCCTGAGGTCCTTTTCAAGCCACCTTGTAGCTCGGGCTCACCAGGCCTTGCTCGGTTCTTCTCGGTCCCTCTGGGACTCACTCCAGCGGATGCCCTTGGATCTCTCTGTGTGGATCGGCGCTGTTGGAGACCCAGGAAACGTTTTCAGGAGCATGGTGGTGCTGTGGCTTCTGCCACGGGGGGATTTCTGCTCCAAATCCTCTGGCAATCCCCTTCTGCGTTATAATTCACTCAGCATTTTTTTGGCCCCAGATCCCCAAGGACTTCTTTTTCTTTGATCAGGTAACTTCGTGGTGTTGGGTATTCTGTGTTTGCATTTTCAGACATACAGTTTGACCTTTAAATACTGAATACAAACTTTCATATACTTGTGCTGTGGCTATCAGTCCAGGAGAGAGTTCTGAATCATATATTTTGGATATCACTTCTTTGGTATTGATTGTCTTCTTTCTGGACTCCTTTAATACATATGTTGGATCTGGTTGTCATTTGTTCCCTTCCTTTAGTAATTAACTTTTATTTCAGATTTTTGTCTCTTTCTTTGTCTCCTCATTTTGCTTTTTCTTATTCTTGGTTCTCACAAAACTTTATTTGTGTGGCTTTTTAAAAATTTGTTTTAGTTTAGTGTTAAACTCTTGAGTATTTCTTTTGTTCACCACGGGGTTTCTGAGTTTTCGTGTTTGGGTCTGGTCTCCCACAGTGCCTGTGTGTGCTGCTCTTCTACAGCTTTCCTGGTCTCAGCTGATCTGAAGTGAGGGTATACTTTATGACTTTATTTGAACTGGTTTTCTTTCAGCATTTTGTACTATCTACAGCAATGTGACTTTGCTCTTCTTTCTTTCCTTTGTAGCAACGTGATTGGAACTTGCTCTTTCTTTTGTTGTGCACTTTTGTGTGAAATTAGTTTGCCCGAATGTCTCGGTCGGGTGTGAGGCAGGCCACCGTTACTTCTGGATGTCAGAGCTCCTTCACCTGTTGTCTGCAAGCAGCATGGAGACGTGGAAAATTGCCCGCTGGGATCCCTTCCTCCTGGTTGTGAACTGCACCTCCAACTTCCCTGCCCCCTCGAGTTCAGATCTCACCCCCAGAAACGCCGCCTCTGTGTGGTGCCGGTCCTCAAAGGGTGTCTGCTTGGTTGTGTGAGAGGTCCGCGCAGCCTGCCTCTGGATGTCTCTTCTGATTCACGTCGCCTTCCCTTGTGTCTGCAGTTGGCGGAGGTGAAGCCGTGAGGCCCACCACATGTCTCCTGCTTCCCCACTGAGATGTCCAATAAGTTCATCCTGGCTAATTTGTCCATGGGACCTTCAGCCATGCCCTCGGCCGCTCCCAGGCAGTACAGGAGACCACGCAGACCTCCTGTTGTCATTTTCCCACTCTGTCTTCGTTTTCCTGCATCCACAGAGTGACAGTTTTCTAGTTCTTACTGTGGACATCCCTCCTCGGGTTTTGCTCTCACTGTCTTGGTACTGCTGAACTCCCTCTTGGCTGGGCATTGATAGATTTTGAGAGGAGTGAAACCCACAAAGATCAGAGTGCTGCCTGAGCTGCTATCCTTCAGAATTTCTAATCGTATGAATTTTATTCTGTTGGAGATGAGCCGCCGCTGGGACATTTTGACAAAGGAAATAAAGTGAACTGGTTCCCACGCTTCCATCCTGTGTCTGGCGACAACAGCTCCTGCAGGAGGAGCCCCTGGGCAAAGGCTGGGGGGGCAGCAGGTGGCTCTGCTGCCTCAGGCTTGTCTGAGGAGGGGGCTTGCTCTGGGAGGGGTGGCGGGGCCCTGTGGTGTTTGTAGTCTAGCTCTGAGGTGCTTGTCAGAGCTGGGGAGAGCGAGGTGATGGTGAGCACAGTGGGCATGCGGGGGAGCTGGGAGTGAGGTCTGACTAACTAGGGCTTTCCTCTCCTTGATGGGAAATAAAAAACAGACACACAATAGA
>NW_012267307.1:3463368-3487452 GCF_000151885.1 Dipodomys ordii
CATCCTTAGGGCCAGCGCTGCATCGCCCCGCCCCCAATGCCTGAAAGGAGCCCAGACCCGCGAGGCACAGGTGCTGGGGCCGTCCCGAGCATGCCAGGGACCCTGGGCTTCAGTGCCAGGGGTGCTGCTGGGCCCCCGTGAGCCGCGCATTCTCCTTCCTGAGGAATGGAGGTGCGGCTCTCCCGGTGGTAGCAGCGTTCCTGAAGCCAGGAAAAGAAAACCTGCATGTCGATGATGGAAAATGTGATGGTGGAGGAAGCCTATGTGAGCACAGATTGTAAAATGTTTAGAGCAGGGATAACCAGAGCTCTGAGTTCCAACCCCAGCACCTCCCGAAGGAAACATGATCGGCCGCTGTCTGCATTACCTGAGAGAAGGATTTTGTCATTTTATTTCATGCTGCTAGGTCATTTTCCTTCTCTCTCTCTCTCCCTCTCTCTCTCTCTCTCTCTCACTCACTCACACACACACACACACACACACACACACACACACACACATACACTTCAGAAGCATGAGCAAACCTATTTTCATCTATCCTGAAACTCTTTCATTTCTAAGCGTGTGATGCCGTCCTGGGTAAGTGTACCAGAGCCTTCAATACGCACCGAGGGCTGGTTACTCCAACTGTTGCATTGCATAGATGTTGTGGGATTCCTTTCTTCTTCTCGATGTCATAGAAATTATGTGGTTAAGAAAACACGCACTAATGTCTGTGCATGTATTTGTATGATGTAATCTGGAAAGATTTTAATTGATCCCATATTTTCATCGTGTGATTTATTTTGTGAATGTATAGATAGCATGTATGTTTCTAGAGATTGTGGGGTTTTTTTCCTTCTGGAAAGTACTTTCATGCCATGAAAGTTATATTTCTAAATACCTTAATGAAACAAAGGTTGTGTGTGTGTGTTCAATTTTCAATAACATATACAAAGTTTCTGCCTCCAAGAGGAAAGACTAATAGAGAATTTAATCTTTCCTTCCGACGCAAATATCACGAAGTCCTATATAAACAGAAAAAAATCACATAAAGCTGCAACACTCTTGAAACCATAACAATAGAGGTAGCAGCCTCCACTCAGCCCTGGCGGGAAGTGTCTTGTGGAGTGAGGCCTTTCCTGAGCTCTGGAAAGATAGCTAGGTAAGCATGCACAGACTGTGGTCTGCTCTTGGAGAGTGGCCTGTGTCAGAACACATTCTAGAAGGAGGAGGAAGGAGGCACCGAGCACTCATGGCCGAGGGGAGGGGAGTTGGTTGGCACAGGGCCCTGTTGGCGGGCAGCGGAGCCTAGAAGGCAGTCGGGGCGAGGGGGGAGGCGGGAAGCAGACCGACCTGCAGGACGGCGGGCTGAGGCTGGTGTGGGCAGACCGACCTGCAGGACGGCGGGCTGAGGCTGGGGTGGGGAGACCGACCTGCAGGACGGCGGGCTGAGGCTGGTGTGGGCAGACCGACCTGCAGGACGGCGGGCTGAGGCTGGGGTGGGCAGACCGACCTGCAGGACGGCGGGCTGAGGCTGGGGTGGGCAGACCGACCTGCAGGACGGCGGGCTGAGGCTGGGGTGGGAAGGAGGGGCGCTGCAGCCCCAGGCCAACCAACTCCCCACCGCGCGTGCGGTTGTAAACTCAGATCCACCATGCACCTCTCCTTGCGTCAGACGACATGACCTGTCTTCAGAATCCTGCGATGGTTAGGAACCTGCGAGATCCCACTGAGAGCCTGGCTTTCATTCTCTTGGTCCTGTCACAGCACAACTGGGTGACACCATGTCCCACGGAGGCCCAGCTTCCAAATCAATCGTTTAAGTTAGAGCACGTTGATAGGAAAATAATGAAGCACCAAGAATAAATCCATTTGGTATAGAACAATGGAAGCCTTGCAAGAGGATGTAAAGAAGCGTTAGTATTGGAATGGAGGTGGTGTTTCTACACTGGAAGTTTTCCTCCCAGCCAACAATCTTCCTCTTGCAATGACAGAGCTGTGGCATTCCTGGGTCTAAGAGAATTTGGGGGGAAAATGGAAAAGAAATTCTAAATAAAATACTGAGAAATCCTATCCGTGATGTATGAAGATTATTCAAATGCAGGTTAGAAAGTTCCTGGTCTTCAGCATAAGCATTTGTCTCTGGTTCTTTTTCTCTTTATTTCTCCCTGTGTCTACCTGACTCTGTGGCTCCATCTCTTTGGCCTATGTTCGTTCAGAAACAAAAGCTGAAACTATCCTGAGTGTAGCCACTGGGCATATCTTTGAAAGTTTAATCCTAGGAGTAGTAACCTCATTGTCCAAGAGGAAGGAAAGGAACAAAAGTTACAAGTCAGAATTTCTGCTCTTCCACTAAGTGGGAAGTAAATTAATGCAGATAAGCTGGTGTAAGCTCACAACTGTGGGAGAGTCAGGGTCGTTTCTGACAGGCAGGAGGCCCAGGTGAGAATCATAGACAGTGGAGAAGAGTCGTATTCAGGCCGTCTGCATTCCTGACGTAAGGCACTCATTATGTGTTCTGGGGTGCTGGGCAGGCCCCCGGGGCCCACAAAGCCATCTCACGTTCCAAGAGCACGAGACCATCTTCCTGGGCAGGGATGGGGCCGCCGCGTTGCTGGCACCAGCCAGTGAGGGGCTGGTGCGAGGACCTCCGTGGCAGGGGCTGGTGTTCAGGTCCAGGCCCATTGCTCGCACAGTGCCTAGTGCCTCAGAACCCGCCGCATCCATCCCCTCAGTGCAGACGCCATTGGAGCTCAGTCCATTTTCAGCCTTAACACTGCCTCATTCTCTCCCACACCTGTTTATTCACTAGGAAGAGTATTTATTATTTACTTGTTTATGTATTATCAAGATTAAACAAAGGTGCATGGGAACACTGGCTACTGCCGCTGAGCTAAACGCAGGCGCCAGCTGGCTCGGCCTTGGTCGGGGCGCCGGCTGGCTCGGCCTTGGTCGGGGCGCCCGCTGGCTCGGCCTTGGTCGGGGCGCCCGCTGGCTCGGCCTTGGTCGGGGCGCCCGCTGGCTCGGCCTTGGTCGGGGCGCCCGCTGGCTCGGCCTTGGTCGGGGCGCCCGCTGGCTCGGCCTTGGTCGGGGCGCCCGCTGGCTCGGCCATGGTTGTGAGCAGCTCTCTCTGCTGCTGCTTCTCCTGGGTGGAGGGCCCTCTCAGTGTCCCATTGAAGTGCTGGTTCTCAGGCAAGGCAATCGGGGGCTCTAGTTGGTGTACAAACCCAGGTAAAAGAGAAACCCCAAAGCAGGCCTCGCCCTGGATGGTGTTCAAGACTGGCCGAGCTGCGGCTCTGAGATGGTGGTTGTGAGAACCACTCTTCTTGGGCAGAGCAGGGGTGGGACATGGGAGATGATTAAACGCATGTGGAGACGTGGTGATGCGCAGCCCTGAGGCCCAGTGAGCCCGTGGGCAGGGCAGAGGGCCGGGGGAGCACCCTCAGGACATGCTGGGGGGGAGCACCCTCAGGACACACTGGGGGGAGCACCCTCAGGACACGCTGGGGGGAGCACCCTCAGGACACGCTGGGGGGGAGCACCCTCAGGACACGCTGGGGGGGAGGTGTCCTCAGGACACACTGGGGGGAGCACCCTCAGGACACACTGGGGGGGAGCACCCTCAGGACACGCTGGGGGGAGCACTCTCAGGACACGCTGGGGGGAGCACCCTCAGGACACGCTGGTGGGGAGCACCCTCAGGACACGCTGGGGGAGAGCACCCTCAGGACACGCTGGGGGAGCACCCTCAGGACACGCTGGGGGGAGCACCCTCAGGACACGCTGGGGGGGAGCACTTTCAGGATACGCTGGGGGAGCACCCTCAGGACACGCTGGGGGGAGCACCCTCAGGACACGCTGGAGGGGAGCACCCTCAGGACACACTGGGGGAGCACCCTCAGGACACACTGGGGGGAGCACCCTCAGGACACGCTGGGGGGGAGGTGCCCTCAGGACACACTCGGGGGGAGCACCCTCAGGACACGCTGGGGGGAGCACCCTCAGGACACACTGGGGGGAGGTGCCCTCAGGACACACTGGGGGGAGCACCCTCAGGACACACTGGGGGGGAGCACCCTCAGGCCACACTCGGGGGGAGCACCCTCAGGACACGCTGGGGGGGAGGTGCCCTCAGGACATGCTGGGGGGGAGGTGCCCTCAGGACATGCTGGGGGGAGCACCCTCAGGACATGCTGGGGAGGAGCACCCTGAGGACATGCTGGGGAGGAGCACCCTCAGGACACGCTGGGGAGGAGCACCCTCAGGACATGCTGGGGAGGAGCACCCTCAGGACACGCTGGGGGGGAGCACCCTCAGGACAAGCTGGGGGGAGGTGCCCTCAGGACACGCTGGGGGGAGCACCCTCAGGACACTGCTGGGGGGGAGCACCCTCAGGACACGCTGGGGGGAGCACCCTCAGGACACGCTGGGGGGGAGCACCCTCAGGACAAGCTGGGGGGAGGTGCCCTCAGGACACGCTGGGGGGAGCACCCTCAGGACACACTCGGGGGGAGCACCCTCAGGACACACTGGGGGGGAGCACCCTCAGGACACGCTGGGGAGGAGCACCCTCAGGACACGCTGGGGAGGGAGCACCCTCAGGACACGCTGGGAGGGAGCACCCTCAGGACATGCTGGGGGGAGCACCCTCAGGACACGCTGGGGAGGAGCACCCTCAGGACACGCTGGGAGGGAGCACCCTCAGGACATGCTGGGGGGAGCACCCTCAGGACACGCTGGGGGGAGCACCCTCAGGACACGCTGAGGGGAGCACCCTCAGGACATGCTGGGGGGAGCACCCTCAGGACATGCTGGGGGAGCACCCTCAGGACATGCTGGGGGGGAGCACCCTCAGGACACGCTGGGGGGAGCACCCTCAGGACACGCTGGGGAGAGCACCCTCAGGACATGCTGGGGAGGAGCACCCTCAGGACATGCTGGGGGGGAGCACCCTCAGGACACGCTGGGGGGAGCACCCTCAGGACATGCTGGGGGGAGCACCCTCAGGACATGCTGGGGGGAGCACCCTCAGGACATGCTGGGGGAGAGCACCCTCAGGACATGCTGGGGAGGAGCACCCTCAGGACATGCTGGGGGGAGCACCCTCAGGACATGCTGGGGGGAGCATCCTCAGGACACGCTAGGGGGAGGTGCCCTCAGGACACACTGGTGGGGAGCACCCTCAGGACACACTGGGGGGGAGCACCCTCAGGACACACTGGGGGGGAGCACCCTCAGGACACGCTGGGGGGAGCACCCTCAGGACACACTGGGGGGGAGAACCCTCAGGACACGCTGGGGGGAGGTGCCCTCAGGACACACTGCGGGGGAGCACCCTCAGGACGCGCTGGGGAGGAACACCCTCAGGACATGCTGGGGGGGAGCACCCTCAGGACATGCTGGGTGGAGCACCCTCAGGACACACTGTGGGGGAGCACCCTCAGGACACGCTGGGGGGAGCACCCTCAGGACACGCTGGGGGGAGCACCCTCAGGACATGCTGGGGGGAGCACCCTCAGGACATGCTGGGGGGGAGGACCTGCGGCTCCGCTGCCCGGTCCCCAAAGACGTCTGGGGGAGGCTCCCAAGGCCACCGTGTTCAGGGCTTTTAGGGAAGGCCTGGATCTAATCCATGGAATCGTGCTTTCATGGGGCCAGACTTGGAAGGCTTCATTCGGTGGTGGTGGAAATGTGGACATAGACCCTAGATGGACAAAGGAGTCACTTGGGACATGCCTCTGAAGGGCCAGTTTCTCTCCCTCCTCCCTCTCCTCTCTCTCTCTCTTTTCTCTCCCCCCACCCCCGTCCCTCTCTGTTGCCTGACCGCTTTCCCCCTCACACTCCTCCACCATGATGCCTCCACCTAACCACTGGCCACAGCCCGGAGCCAGCCCTCCAAGGACCCAGACCTTTAAACTGAGAGCCAGCATAACTCTCCTCTCCTCTAGGCTTTTTATTCCAGGTATTTTGTGACTGTGGCAAAAGCTGACTGTGCCCCCAGGTCACAGACACCAGGACAGAGAAGCTGCTGGGAGTCAGGGCCACAAGACAAGGAAGGAAGAAGCAGTGGAGGGGGACGGCGGGGCACTGGTGGAGGAGGAGAGAGAGGCGGACGGGAGCGCAGGAGCCGGAGCAGGGAGGGAGGGAGGCAGAGGCTGCAGTCTGCATGACACCTGTGCGGGCCGGGCCTGGTGCCGGGGGCAATGAAGGCTTCTCTGGCCCTGGTGCTAGAGAGTCTCTGGGTCCAGCCTCCCCCTCCAGACCCCAGCCCCCCCCCCCACAGCATCTGATCATACCGGCCCCTCCTTCCCCATCTGAACACTTCCAGAGACTCCATCCTAGACTGTGCTCAGACACTGTCCGGACACTGAAGGAACAGCTGAAGGAACAGCTTCTGGTTCACGGCACTCCTAAAGCGTTCTTTGATTATGGCCAATCCAGAACTGATTAATAAAGTGCTTTAAGAAATTTGTGGGAAAATATCAATGTGCTTCCAACCAATCGTTGCAGCAGGGTTGCGAAAATCGGAACGCCATCCGAGGCGGCTCCTCACTTGCTCCGGAAGACAGCATTTAAAGTTGAGTGTTAATTGTCTGGCTTAAAAGTGTAATTTATTTTTCACTGCTGAATTAGCAATACTTAGGCATATTGTACATGTGTTTGAAAGGAGAGCAGCTTAGTTATGCTTTTCCACGTGACTTTGAGAGGCTCATGTTTGGCGTGGAATGTGAACCACGAAAGCTAGCCAGCCTGTGAGGGAAACGAGTCTTTGCCACATAAATCCAGCATCTATTTTGGGCAATTCTGAAATTATGCCGTTTTATTCATTCAATATTTACACACTCCATAAAAAGTGAATGTTATTCAGTGCCAACAGAATGAATTTTCTACTTCAACAAGCAAATGAGTTTCCAACTTGTTAAACTTAACCCCAGTGATCATATGTTCAATTTAATTTTTGTATATATTCGGGAGAATGTTCATGAACACCCGGTAAGTAATAGTTATTTCTTGAAGTTGTAACTCCAGAATCAATGTGGCCATAAAAGGAATGGCAGATGAGTGGAAAATGCATGTGTCAGTTCTGCATAGAAGCAATTAAGGAAATATCAGAGCAGACGTTTTCAACCTCTGGAATCCTGGGGTGTGTTTTGTGTCATGCAGGTTGTCCACGAATCTACAGAATCATGTTCAACTGTTCAGTCTGTGTGCTTCATGCATCTTGAAAATTCCAGGGGCTGCATGTATAAGATTTCTTCACACACACCAAGCACAGACTATAAACACACACCATGCAGACTGCACACACACACACCAAGCACAGACTATAAACACACACCATGCAGACTGCACACACACACACCAAGCACAGACTATAAACACGCACCATGCAGACTGCACACACACACACCAAGCACAGACTATAAACACACACCATGCAGACTGCACACACACACACCAAGCACAGACTATAAACACGCACCATGCAGACTGCACACACACACACTGCACAGACTATAAACACACACCATGCAGACTGCACACACACACACCAAGCACAGACCACACACCCTTCAATGGCTGTGGGATAGGAAGAAATGGCAGTTGAGACCCACTGATCTCCTTGGTTATAAATTGAACAATGCTAGGTATACAGATTAATTTGTAGGAACAAATTAGACGTCAAATTTGCAGCTCCAATATTATTTCTGGAGCTTCTCAAGACATTGTTAGATCTGTCAGGTTCACTAGATTTGGGGCAGCAAATGATAACTAGCGTCCTGCACACCTGCACCTCCTGGCTGCCTCCTGACACCAAGCCTTCTCCCGAGAGACCAGGCAGAAGCTCTGGAGAGGAGCTAGAGGAAGCACTGTCCACTACATTCTGCCTTCAGGACCGTGAATCTGGGGGTCTCCTAGTGTCTAGTACACACAGAGACACACAGACACACACACACCATGCACAGACTATACACACACATACCATGCACAAACTACACACACACCAAGCATAAACATACCATGTACAAACTATACACACACACCATGCACAGTCTATGCACACGCATACCATGCACAAACTACACACATACCATGCACAAACTACATACACACCAAGCACAAACACACCATGTATAAACTACACACACACCATGCACAGACTATACATACACACACACACCATGCACACACACACACACACCATGCACAGGCTATACATACACACACACCAAGCACATACTATGCACACACACCATGCACACACACACACACACCATGCACAGCCTATTCCCACATACTATGCACACACATATGCCATGCACAAACTGCACACACACTAAGCACAGACTATACACACACCATGCAGACTGCACACACACCAAGCATAGACTATACACACACACTATGCACAACACACACACCATGCACAGACTATACACACACACCATGCAGACTGCACACACACACACACACACCATGCACAGACTTCACACACACACCATACACAGACTACACACTCATACACACCAAGCAGACTATACACACGCAGCATGCACACACACCATGTACAGGTTATACACACACACCATGCACAGACTGCCCACATTCTCAGGCCCAGGGACTCACTCTGCCTTAGTGTAATAGTTTATTAGTCACTAACCTGCAAATGTGCATGTGTGCTAGAGACTCAAGCCTGTGGGGATACAGGTGGACTACTCTACACAGACCGCCCTTTGACCCCAGTCATCCTAGGCTGGCAAGATGTGGCATCCATGCCACGAAGGGCCGTGACCGTGGCCTGGGAGACCGAGCAGACCTGGCCCTAGGCCTGGAGGAGAAGTGGCCACGTGCTGTGGTGAGTGTGGACCCTGGGCTGGTGGGAGCCCACAAGCAGCCCCTCCTGACAGGCAGCCCCTCCCTCTTCCAGTGTTTAGCAGGAATACAGGGAGGCTCAGGGAGAGCCACGTCTCACCAGGACATGCCCCAGCGGGTCTAAGCCCTGCCTTCCCTGGGACCAGGGTCCCTCAGCTGTCACTGACCCTTTCGGGTGCTTTCTTACCTCTTACCTAAATTACACCTGGGGGAAGCCCTGACCATCCCCTCCCTTCAGCCATCCAGCCACCAACCCATGTCCCACGCATCTCCTGCAGGATTCTCCACCTGCCTCGTCTCACTTCTACTAAGTCTCAGGCCCCTGTGAATTTACCCTTGGATCAACGAAGGAGAGTCTGCTCCACTTCCCTGCCTCCTCTCCTCCACCTTCACCTCCTCCCTGCCTCCTCTCTCCCTCTCTGCCTCCTCTCCTCCACACTCACCTCCTCTCCTCCACACTCACCTCCTCCCTGCCTCCTCTCTCCCTCTCTGCCTCCACAATTTCCACCTCCCCTCTACATGGATTTTATAAACTGGACATCTGGTCACCTCCCTTCAAGTGACTCTTTAGTGCTGCACAGAGAAAATTGTTTGATTTTTTTAGTCATTCTACAGATTGGGATCAGTTGGCCAAGCTGAGTAATACTATCTCGGGCTTGCCTGGGACTGCATTTCTTTTGTTTGCAGTAAGCACAGATTTTTATAAATGAATTTTAAGATTCAGTTAGTGCTGATTACGTGCTATCTCTTTCTCTTGGGAGTGTGGTCAAGCCACAGGAAGCCATGCTGCCCCTCCCTCCCCAGCACCAGGTCCTGCCCCACCTTGTCCTGAGGTGGGAATCAGTTGTAGGGCACCTGGTATGACAAGAATTCTGGTGAAGACAAGCTGTGAACCCCAGCACAGCCCTCATCTGGGACTCTGGCTCCTCTTGGAGCTCAATGAAAATATTTAGGACCCTGCACATAAAAGTTTACTCTTTTATGAGACAGTCTGGCTTTTCAACTTGGACTCTGCATCATGTTTTATCTAGAATATTCTATTAACAGTTCTAGCACCACATTGTCTCATATCTTTTGAGCAAAATCAGCCATTGATTTCTCATTTCTTTCTACCATAATGCATGATTGTTTTATCTGTTTTTGTTTCTACCACACATCTATCTCTCTGCTAAACCACATGCTTTTAAAAATAAGGAATGGAATCTTTGTCCTCATCTTATGATAACATTTGTCATCTTATATCTTGATGAGAACTTAGTGATATAGGGAATGAGCTAAGAAATGTTTCCAGGCCTATGAAATGTAATAATAATTAGAATCCTTTTAAGAGAGGGAATATTTTATTTCAAGAGACAATGGAAGGACCAAATGCATGTGACAAAGAATGGATTTATTTGATTACACTTCATTCTAGCATTACTAAATACATAAAAAAATCTGCAGGGATAACAATTATGTCATCCTGGCTGGCACTGAAGAACAAGTGGAGCCCGGGAGGAATCGAGGCAATGCCAACTACTGAGACTGACTGCCCAGTCCACAAGACGGACATCAACAAGCAGTCAGGCAGGAAACAGGAGCAAGCCTGCAGATGACCCAGGTTTTGGAACTGGTAGATGATGCCTCAAAATAACTATTATATGTACACTGCAGAGTCCATGGATGGATATACAGGAAAGTAGCTGGAACCATGAAAAATTCTAGAGTCATATTAAACATGCAAAAAAAACCCCTCAATTTCTTAAGCAAAATTATAGATACAAAAAATGTAACACCTGAAATGAAAAGTTCATTAGACTAAATCAACAGAAGAAAGGAAACACAAAAAATATTGTGAAGTTACAGATAAAAGTATACTGGAGATTAAAAAGAACCAAACCAAAACAAACAGTTCTGTGTCCTTGAGGATACAACCTTGGAGAACAAGGTCAAGTGCACAAGCATATGACTAGACCTGGAATGTAAGGCAAAAAGGGAAGAGAAGAAAGTGAACAAACAAACAGTTACTTCATTAATCAAGAAGAAGGTAGGGGGAGAAAGAAATAGAAAGAAAAATGGGGGAGGAGTGGAAAAGTGTTGCTCTTGAATCCACTTGCAAAAATAATTGTACTTAATATTAATCAATACTACTATTAAGAAGAAGAGATGATTGGTATAATAATAAATGAAAATCATGACCAATTTGTGGGCTACTTACAGGGTATACACTTTACATATAAAGTCACACAAATGTCACAAGTAAAAATATGCAGTTTTACCATATAAACACTGAATAAATCAACTTGGTATATCTTTAGTAAGAGTCAAGAAAAAGGGAACTCAAAGTGAAGAGATTGAGTGTAGTAACAATATAATATCAGAAATTTAAATATTCAAAGCAATATAGAACTAAGGAATGAAACTGACAAACCCTCAGACATAGTTGGAGATTCTGGCACCATTTTCTTCATAATTGCTAAAATAGATAAACAAACACACAGAGATCAATATGGATATGGAAGCCATCATTGTCAATAAACTTGCCCTAATTGATATTTATAGAGTTCTCTGCACAGCAATGAAATATCTATGTAATTTTCAAATGCACATGTAACATTCACCAATAGAGAATATTTGTTGGCCATAAAGCACGTCTCAATAAATTTAAAAGGATTAAAGTCCAACAGAGTCTGACCATTCAGAGCTGTATGATAAATCAATGGGGATAAACTGATTTTAAAACCTCCAACCATTTGGAAATTAAGTAAGATACTGCCAAAGGATTCTGCAAATCCAATGGAATTAGAACATATTTTGAGCTAAGGTGTACTGAAAATATAACATACTAATAATTTTAGGGTGAAGGGATAGCAGCACTCTGAAATGCAAGGACTGCCACCTGTAAATGATGACCCACAGGTTTAAAACGTATGCACGAGCCCGATGAAGTCTGTTAGGAAAAAGAGGAAGTCATGCTCGAGGCTGTATCTCAAAATGTGTCCCCAAATGGTCCCTCTAGTAATTTCAAGTCTCAGGACTCCCAAAGTGCAGGAAATGGTAGCAAGGACTGGCAGCTCCTGCATAGCGAAGGAGATGTGGTTCGTAGAGAGACAGTCCACAGAGCAAGATCCCTGAGAACACCTTTCTCCATTAACCCCCAAAGGGGACTACCATCCAGAATTCTCAAAGAACTCAAAAAGTGAAATGCCAGGAGACCAAATAGACCAATTAATGCATGGGAAATAAACTAGAAATACATCTCAGCAGAGGAGTACAAGTGGTCAATAAGCGCATGATAAACAACGTGCACTATCTTTAGTCACCATGAACATGCAAATCAAATCGCCGAAGTTCCACTTCAGAGTGGAAATGGCCGTCACCACCATGACGGAGAACAGCACATGTTGACCAAGGCAGGATGATTAAAATGAGGCTGTAAATGAACACAGGCCCTGTGGAACCAGAATGGAAGTTCCTCAAAGTTCCTTACAGTCCACTCTGCCCTTTGCACAAACACAGCAGGGGTCAGTCAGCGTAAAACAGATCCACAGCCCCGTGTTTGTCACGGTGGTGTTCACGAGAGCGGACTCAGCCGGGGGCCGTCAGCAACAAGTTGGGTCGCAAATATCCCCAGCCGTCCTAGACCCTCACGCTCAAGTCCTCAGGCCAAGACAGAGGATAGGAAGGCAGACTCCGGGTTATTTCACCACTAACAACAAACACGAGTCATTTTCAGACGGAGACATATGGGTGTCATGTTTGCTTCTTCCATGCCAGGAATCTGAAAATGACACCAGTCAGCCGTCTCTAGGGTTTGCTCTGTGCTGTGTTCCCCGGAAGAAAGCCAGGGTCAATGCCTATCACTTTTATTTCTAATTTTGAGTCTATTAATAGAATTATATTTTTAGAAAAAAAGAATAAGTACACCACCTGCCTTTTTCTTCTGAAATCTGCTTGCTTTGTCAGCTTTGTTTAGATATGTTCCAAACTGTAATATTCAAACCAATGTGTACATCTCATTTTTTTCCCTTTTCAGCTCGGGATGAGGTCTCCCCATGTAATCGCCGGGGTCTTCAACGGGCCGTCCTCCTGGAATAGGCGTGTGTGCCACCCGACCAAGTTCAGTCCCTCTCTGCAGCGGAGGGCTGCAGGCCCATCCCCCAGCCCGGGACAGCCCTCTCCTCTATCTCTGGATTTGTGGCCTTTGGACTGTGCCTGTCTGAGAGACAGGTACCCTGTGCTGCTCTGGGCCTGGTTCTCTCACGTGGTGTGGTGCTTTGAGGTTTATAAACGTTAGGACAGATGTCTTTGCTCACTGAATCATTTAAACTTAACGGGGTCTACCTTCCACATTTGAAAGTGTTTAGTTTCCTGCTTTGGAAAGGAGGAGGAGGAACAAGGCAAGGGTGTTTCCCCTTACAGTCCACATTGTATCGGAGTCCTGGCCAGCACAAAAGCATGAAAAATGAATACTCCTTATCCTCAAGTACTTTATTTCTTTACATTTATTGTCATGAAGTCGTTGTACAAAGGAGTTGCATTCAACAGAGCAGTTTGTGAATAAAATGCCTCTTGATCAACGTCACCCCTTCTTTTTTTTTTTTTGGGTCCGGTAGTGGGGCCTGAACTCTGGGCCTGGGCGCTGTCCCTCAGCTCTTCAGCTCAAGGCTAGCGCTCTACCACTTGAGCCACAGCGCCACCTCCGGCTTTTTTTTTTCTTTTTTGCTTATGTGGTGCTAAGGAATCGAACCCAGGGCCTCAGGCATGCAAGGCAAGCGCTCTACCACTGAGCCACCTTCCCAGCCCCAACGTCACCCCTTCTGAAATCTAACATTTAATTTTATATATTTAGACTATCACAGCTTTTTCGGTCAGAGCAACCATACTTATTTATTCCTAGATGTAATTCCCTCAGGATTGTCGATTGGTATAGACATTGCTCACCGGAACCCAGTTACACAGTGACAATGTGGAGCCAGGCAGGGAGTAAGAATATCACCTGTCAGAGCAAGGGAAGCCATCACCTCCATGACCCGGGGATGGATCCTCCCCCACAAGGTTCCCAGGGGACTGACCCCTGCGGGGTGCCCGGGTCACTGACCCCCGTGAGGTCTGTGTCCCAGGGCGTGACACTATTTGCAGTGCCAAGTATGAAGGAGTATGGGATGGCTTCCTTCCCTTCGTAGTATTCTCTGCCTGCATGATCACCTCCAGGTGACCACAGGGCTCTCCCGGACCTTAAGACTTCTGGATCAGCAATGCTGCTACCTGTGGGCCCTCTGCAGAGAACAGTGGACATGCATTTCCTGGGGAGAAGAAAGGAGAAGGGAGAGGAAGAGGAGCAGATAGAGCAGGAGGAAGAGGAAACAGAAGACGATACAGATGAAGAGGACAGATAGGAGAAGCGGGCGGAGGAGGAAGAGGAGGAGGAAGAGGAGGAGGAGAGGAGGAGGACAGGGAAGGAAAAGGAGGAGGAGACGAGGAGGAGAGGGAAGGAAAAGGAGGAGGAAGAGGAGGAGGAAGAGGAGGAGGAGCAAGAGGACAAAGAGGAGGAGGAAGTGATTGTTTAAGCTGGAATTAATAGTTAAATAGGAGATTTCTCTCCCCCAGGGTTTGGGCAGCCGACCACATCCCTCCAGTGGCGGGGAGCTCCCTCTCCTGTTCTCCCCTGTCCATGAACACCAGGCATTCCCAGACCACGACCGCAGTGCTAGGAGGCCAGCGTTTGGGACGGGCCGGGCGTGGCATAGCTGTTGGTTTAGAACCAGCTCTGGGAGCGTGGACTCCCTCCTCCTCTGACCCCACAGCCCTGGGCCCAAGGGGGGCCTTGGGAGGCGGCGAAGTAGAATCTGTGCTGCTCTCTGGAGCGGCCAGACAGGCCACTTGTAAGCGGCCCCACATTGCCCAGTAGTGCCCCAACAAGGATCCAGGGCTCCTGAGAAAATTGAACGCACAAGGCTCTGAGTGAGGTTGAAATAAACCCCGGGCTACACAGATAAAAGCACAGCGCTCTGGAGTGACAGCCCCGCATTTCCAGAGTCCGTGTCCGCCCCCGACACCCCACCCTGACGCCCGGCGCACACCACACCGCACGCCACACGATGCGGTCACCGCCTCCTCTTTCATTTGATCAGTGTGTCATGACAAGGTCAGATAAAGGCTTTCCTCCCCAGAATACCTCGTGTATTCTGCACTCAGGAATCTTAATTTTGAGGCTTAATTCGGCGATTTTAGTGGGAATTCTTATTGTCTTTGTTCTGCCACAGCTGACTCCACGTCCCCCGCTGGGAGGGAAACCTGTGCCGGGTTCGGCTTGCGAACGCTGGAGCGCTGCCATGCGGGCAGGGAGGCCGGGCTGTCTGCGGGCCCAGGTGAGACGCTCCGGCCTTGGCACACGCTGTTGTGTGAGGGAGAGCCAACGCGGTCCATCCCACTTTCCCATTGTAACTTACCTCTCACGCTTCGCAGGCAGGAGCCTGGCAGTGTTCCGGGGTGTCTGGGGTCCCCAGCGTTCAAACGCAGGGCAAGGCTCTGTCCCTGTGGGTTGCTCAAGTGGCCGGTGTGGGTGAGCTCTGGGGAAATGTCCACAAAGCCGCCGGTGCTCAGGCTGCCGGTCGGCCAGACACATCCTGGCTGCCGACTGTTGACCTGCACTTTTGATGCCTTTCCTCCTTTAGGAAGCCGACAGGAGCCCTCTGGCTGGTTTCCGTACATCTTTAGGGTCTCGTGCCATCTTCAGTTTTGAATGATCTCACCGATTCACCTTTTGTTCGTTCTGCAAGGCTTTCTTAGCTCTGCAAAATTTGGGCTGGGAGTGGCACATGGGGAGTGGGTTTCCATGCGATTTCTAACACCAGTGGTGTCACAGAAACAACCAACAGGAAGCTGGCCGTGGCCACCGCCTCTCAGGTCCAGACCCTGCCCTGCCAGGAAGGCCGGGCCCCGGAGATGAGCCCCATGCCTCGGCATTTCCACACTGTGTCTCCATCTCACCTTTATTTCAAAAGACCCTGTGGTCTGTGCTCAGAATTTCTTGCGGGGAGGGCACACTGGAGATGAAAGGGATGTGTACCAGAACCCGGTCAGCTCTGGAGTTCAGATGCTAAACCACCCGACCTTCTGCTTCCTAGGAAGCGATTTGCCTCCTGGAAACGTTCCCGTTCTTCCCCTGTCCCACCCCGCCAGCCTCTCACTGTCCACATGACCGGGACCCCGGAGTGGGAGGCCGGGGCATGGCATGGGCTCACGGAGTTCGACTGTGTCTGCACCCTGGACGGCCAAAGGGCAGAATCGTCTCTGTGGCCAGAGGAGTCGTTCCTGGCCCTGTGGACGTTTTATGCCACACACAGCAGCATGGTTCCTGTAGGTTTTGTAGCACGCGTGTGCATATGTGTTTATACATATGCATATGTGTACGCTTCTATTTGCATCAATTTTTCTTTTTATCTACAAGTAGGAAGTCTTTCCCCAGCTGGCGTAAGGAGGAATAGCCATTTCTTGCTGCCAAAACAAATTACGATGAAGCCCATTCTGTCTCCTCTCCCTCAGGTTGTGTTCCTGTCCCTCAGGCTTATGATAATTGAATGCATCTGGGGGTAAGTAGAGTCCTATTTGCAATGTTTATGTTTGTCCGTGATGTACTGTGATTTATCTTAATGACCGCGTACAGCTACCCCTCTCTAGAGATGGCCCAGATGGCCCTCAGCTCAGGTTCCCTCACTTTGGTACTAAAGCTGATTCTAAATATCCAAAACGCCACGAGGAGCCGCACCACGGAGGTGAGGGCGAGGGGAGGGCCGGCCCACCGCGGCGCAGCAGCCTGTGCGGGCGGCGGGGCTCCGCCTGCGGGCCTGGGCGAGCGTCCGCCGTCCTGTCCTGGCTGGGGCTTGACCGCCCGTGAGAGCCACCACACCACCTCTGAGCACCGCTCTGCTGTGTGCCTGACGCTGGGAAGCAACGTGAGTTAGAGCCATCCCCGGAAGGCTGTGCGTTGAACCGGGAGGGAATGAATCACGTGCAGCCGACGTCCCCACATTTTATGTCAAGGCTTGGCCGTGTCTTCTGGAAGAAAATCCATTTGATGAGCACCGAGCTCAGAAACTAGGCAAGGCCTGCACCAGATGCCAACCGACCACTGACGCGGGGCAGCCACTGCAAACGAAGCTCAGACCTCGGGGAGCCCGTGCGGGGTCCCGGGCCGGGTCGCGACGAAGCACAAAGCAGGGCTGGCCAGCCTGTGTGACGCCTCGGATCGTGCTGACGGAGTGGCTGGTGCTCACTCACACTCGGCCTCGTGGAAGCCCCGCTCCCCGCGTGCCCCGCACAGCCGCGCGAGGCCACAGCCACACCACACCTTCCTGTCTGAAGGAGCTGCGCGGCCTCCTTCCGCTCCACTTCCGTTAGTTGCAAACCCCCTTGTCCTTTTTAATTTTTAATTACCATTGTCTGTTCACCTTTGTTTTACCCGTGACATCTTCAATTTAAACAGTATCAGAGAGGTTGATGCGAACAGTTTTCTTTTCAGCTTAAGTGACTGCAGCTCGTTTAGCTGTTAATTATGCATCGAGGTTTGCGTGGCAGAGGCTGGTGATTTGAATGCACGCGCCACGGCAGGTCCGCGTCCGGCCGACTGAGCCTGTAAAAGGATTGTGATGATGTATAACTGGTTCATGGCGAAGTGGGCTAATGAAAGGACCCCATTTAATCAAATGCAATTAATTAAATTAACTTATGATATTAACCCATCTTTCCGTGCATGTATAATTTATATTAATTGATTTGCTACTCGCGAGCTGACCAATTGGGCGGGCTGCTGACAGCCCAAGGACTGAGGAGGTGCCGTTAGCATCTCTTTGATGCAAACCGTAATTGATGGGTCAGTGTGTGTTCAGGATGGAGCAAAAGCTCTGCTAATTGTCATAAGAAGTTGAAATTGATTGTGTCTACATTAGTACATAAATTTAAATTGATTAATGTTTTGTTCTGAAATTAATGTACATTCTGGATGGGTGATACAATGCCTTATTTATTGGATTCATTAATGCAGGCTAAGGGAAAATAGTGCTGGAGTTAGGTAAGCGAGGGTGGGTGGTTAAGTCTGAGCTCCACCCTGCCCCATCCACCCCCGTCTGTGCTGCCAGCTGTACGCCCTGCTCTCTAAAAATGTCTGAGCCCAGAAGCCTCCAGTGAGACCAGCCAGGTCGAGCATTTAATTAAAGCTCTTTTAAAGACAATTAGTGGGGACCGCTCCTCACAGGTGGCGAGCGGTACGGAGCGAGAGGAACAGAAGGCTTCCGGGAGAGGCCCGGATGCTGACCGCCCTTGCCGGTCCACAGACAGACCCTGCTCTCCAACTTGCTGGAACTGCAGTTTATACTTCACAACCAACGACAGAGTCCGGAAGCCTGAGATCACAAGTGCCTTCCTGGGAACTAAGCCCACCTGCAGTTTTTATTGATGTTTGCAAGTGGTGATTCTTATTCTGAAATTCTCTTGTTAACGTGATTTGGAATCTGTGTGTGTTTATGTTTTCCAAAACCAACATTTCATTTGAGGACTTTAACAACGTCTCCTTTGGAGGACTTTCTTAACCTGCCGTCGGGTGCTTCCAAGAGCGGCTCTTACCAGTATCTGAATTAGTAATAACATAAATAAAGGTACATTCAGGTTGTTATTAAAAACCCAAATGCGTGGCAGGTGAGGGACAGTAGGAGATCCACTGAAAGTCAGTTTTAACTCATTTATAATTCCCTTCCCCCCCTTACCAGGGAAAGCTTAGCATCTGCTTCTTATAAAGTGATTTAAATAGGAATGTGTCATGCACCCTTTTACCAAATGGCTTCCCTTTCATGGCTGGGAAGAAGCCGTGTGGTGGCTGGGTGCACACTCTTGTGTGTCCATGTTCCTCAGACCACCATCTCGGCTTCACAAGGAAACATTTGGGAACTCACAGGCCGGAAAGGAAACCGGATACTCCTCCTCCCTGTCATTTGGAAGAGTGCACAGCCTTGTTTACAGGCAGCTCCCGTCCCCACAAGCACGCACACTCATATTCAAATATCACTCCAGGTGGGGGCACTATGGAGTAGGAAACAGCAGTTGGCTCCAAGAGCAACTTCCTAACTTTTGTGAGCGTCTTGACGGTGTCTGGCGCCTGTTTCTATTGTCAGATTTTAAGGACAGCAATTCAAAACTAACTCATATTATTCTGAGACAGCATGATGAGCTCTGTCAGGCTGCAATTGTTTGCACAGTACCGAGAAAATGAAGTTCTTATTACTTGTTTAAATTATGTTTAGTGCTCCTGTGTTCTATATCTTAGATTTATACATGCCCAGCGTACGCTGCACACATAAAATGCACACATTTGTGGGGAGGGGGCTTCATAAACACCCAGCAGACAAGTAGCTTTATCTGAACATCCCCATGTGTGGAGGGGAAGCAAGTTTGTTTGCTTTTGCTCACTCCACTGGAAGTATTACGAATGAAATCTCTTGCTTTTAAGACACACAATCCAGGAGCGCTATTCTCCTTGCGTGCTGGGGTCTTTATCTGTGCTTGATGGACCTGAGATGGCGGGGTGGTCCCAGAGCAGGCGGGGACAGCCGAGGCGCGGCCTGGGCCGGCTGAGGGGACCCACCGTCAGGGAAAGGAGCCCAGATGTGGCTCTTGCTCCTGCAATAGCAGCGTTCACAGCACCAACACTGAGAGCCGTCGGCCATGTTTAAAACTGTGGTGCTGCTGCTGCGTTGCTGTGTCTGGGAGCACAGGCCGAGGAGAGCAGCGGGGCACGCACGCCTGAGTGCCAGCAAGGGGCCGGCTCCAACCAGCACCTTGCAAACCGGGGCCTCAGATGTAAAGATTCGCTGGCATTTCTTAAGGTTGGGAAGGTAACAAAGATAGTGATTTAAAATAATATTGTCTTCATGGAGCAGTTATGAGAATGGGTCACAGATGGTCTAAGAGAGAATTAGCATTGTTTTGTTAAAGAGAGAAAGCTTAGTTCCGTGCAGAATGTGGAGCATTTGGAATAATTATTTTCTTAATCAGGTAGTGGTTTATACTGCAATGTAGCATGGATCTCCGGAAGCCTGGGGGCGGGGGTGGGCCTGTACAGGCCTGGGCAGGCTGGAGGGAGGGCTAGCCTCCCGCTGAGGCTCCACTACCACCACGCTGCGTCCACCGTGGGCAGGGAGGTACCTGGAGGTCCACGACCAAGGCAAGCACTGAGGATCCTGAGCCCGCTTCCTCGTTCCCAGCTGGGTGGGAGCTGGGAGCCGGCTTCTCTTAGGAACTGCATTCGGAATCTAACACGCAGTTAGTTTCTCTCCTGTGCCTGGCTGGAGCTCTGCAGCTCCAATTCTCAGAGCCCAGGTAGAGCAGCGGTCCAGCAGCAGGGGTCACTGTCGGCAGGAAGAATTATTTTGGAGAGTTGCTAAAGAGAGGGGAGATGATCTCCAAGTCCAGGAGGCACAAAGATCGGAGAACGCTGGCAAAATAGAACCGAACTGTTTTTACGACAGGCTGTCTTCAATAGTGAGTTATTATAGTTTAATGATTGAGGGGGAGTTAAACCAGCCTTGAAATCTCTGCCATTTTTCTGGAAGTGTGATGTGTGCAATGCATCCTCCGGAGCCGCAAAGCAGACAGGCAACACACCCTGCAAGCTACCAGTGTTTCCTGGGTCTATTTCCTCCCTCTTTGGGAGGGAGAGTCCAAGGTGCTGTTACCAAGCCAGCCTGTCATTTACCAAGAATACTGTCAATGCAACACCGCAAAGGTCATTAGGACTGTCCTCAGACATTTTCAACACAATCCCAGAAAGTGCTTTGTTTGGCATCTGTACATAAACTTTCCAGAAAGCAGGGGGCAGGGGGCATCACTTTGAATAAACCCAGTAAATTCATCGTGAAGGCCATTTTATGGATCTTGCAAGTATTTTCTGAATATCACGCAGAATATTAAGTAGTTGCTCCTGTCCGTTTCTCTGTGGGAGGGGGTGGTGGGCGGGAGGCCCGGGGAGCGCAGTGCACCTTCCAGGCGCGGGCTCTGCTCTCAGTGCTCTGGTTCTGTGTTCTGTGAATACATACCTTGCCTGCAGATCACCAACATCTTCTTGGTTGCTATTCCTTAAGGAGCAAGGCTTCCATGACTTCATACGCCAGGCCTCCCAATTCACACTGCAGAATTTTACTCTTAGGGCTTTTAACTTAACAAACTGAGTACGGTGGAGGAATTGGGGGTCTATTTCGTGCCCTTAATGTTTTATTCTCCAAGGGAATCTGGCAAGATGCATGGAGCTGGGTCTGAGTCGGTCTGCCTTTGACTCACGGACTGCTTATTCACAAATACTAAAGCATGCGTCCATCCGGTCCCCAGGCGGCTGGGAGCGTTCTGAATCAGCCTCTCCTCTGGAGCCTCCGCACCCAGCGGGAAGGCCTGACCCCAGCCTGACCCCGGCCTGACCAGGAGAGGCTTTAAGATGTGATTTTATGACATTCTGGAAAGAGGACAATTATCTGTCGGGCAGGCCGATATGCAGGACTCCAGTGAGGCAGAGAGCAGAGGGCGTCGCCGGCATTCCTATTTACATTGGGGTTTCATTTTCATTTTAACGTTTGCTCACGCACAGGAAATGTACTGCAAAAGCACACACTCACACATCCAATGAACTCGAATAAGTTAATAACTCAGAAAGGTTTGCACCAAATTAAAAATTATACGTAAACCAATACACATACCCTTCCAGGAAAATAACTTCCCTGTTTTAATCTAGCCTATATATAAATATTATATATAAATATATTAATACTAAATTAATATTTAATTTCTCAGAAAACCTCCCTTTTAACTAACAGATTACTTTTAAGAATAGGTTAAACACATTCGTGTTTGTAGTCAGCAACACACATCAAACCGTGGATTCAGCGTTTCCTGTGCCGGCATTGACTGTAAGCTCAAGGCCGGTGGTTTCTGTTGTGCATTTCCATTCTGGTCTGGGCTCGGCTGGGACCCGGGCTCTCTGCTCCACGGGACCCTCTGTTCTTCTCTTATCACCACCTCCTGAGCGAAGGTCTGAATTCACTCAGCTGCAGAGAACAGGAGCAACGCCTGAGGAGAGCTGAGCCTAAGGGAGGAGCTGACACTAGTGCCGAGAGGATTCTCCACGGCTCCTCGGGGGCTTCTGTGGAGGAGGGACAGCTTTTAAACAGCCATTTCGATTCTCTTTGCATCCCAGACCAGGGCCGGCACAGCCATCCAGGGCTCAGGACCTGGAGCCTCTCCTCCCCTTCCCGTCTCCTTTGTGCAGGGTTGAGGCTAGAACTGTTCTTGCTGTACCGGAGCTCTGCAAAGCACTGAAAATAAAATCAGATTAAAACTAAAAGCTGAGTTCTCTCTATAGCTAATGCGAGGAATTGCCCATGATCATAAAAAGTCAAATAAAAAGCATTCCTCATGGGGGGGGGGTTGCAAAAACCTTAGTTTATAGATTCGACTTTTTATGCATCCTGTGCAGATGGCGATCCCTTGTTGGGAGAAGATGCACAACACACATCTGACACGTTGTGACCCCACACGTGCTGTGTTCTACACTCCGCACCCTCCATCTTGACAAATGTTATTCTATCTATTGCAACAGTTACACGCAGAAACTTAAAACTACGGCGTGAGCAGGAGTCCTGGTGACAGCGGTGGAGGGGAATCTCCTGTCCTGGAGCTACACGCACACATGGGGCCAGGCCGTGACTTTTGTACGATGGTCAGTTTAGACCTGCGGCCGCCATCGCGCCCCAGGCTGCGCCCCGAACGTCCCCTGGGTAGGGGCATCCTCAGGGAGACCCCGCGTGGCCGACTCATGTCTTGCCTTTGAAAACATCATGTGCGGTGGGGACATGTTTACGGTTCACTTTGGACTGCAGCCCTTCCTCTGAGCTCCATGCGTGACGCCCCTGTCGGTTCTCAGAACTCTTCAGCTCAGCCCGGGTGATGCGCTAAGGCTGCGATGCTATTCCAGCAGCCTGATACCGACGGTCCCTCCGCTGATAATGGTGCTGATGATACATCAACATAACTACAAACCCAAAGCAATTATTTCCCGGGTGTAAAGAAGTTCACATTTCATAATAAAACCTGAGTTGCCAAAATCAGTGTTCGGAACAAATGTCTATTGTTGAGACTCTCAGGAAGTAGCTAGCATTGACAAGTTCTGCCACTCATTAATTTTAGACATAGGAATTCAAAGTACACTTTTTCTTTGAAGTAGTGCTTGGCCAGTGTAGTTACCAATGAGGTTGTATTTATTGTAAAGGATCAAAACTAGAGAACTAAGAAGAGTCTCAGCTGTAAAAATTGGTTATCTGAATAGATGGGTCCCAAAGGGAAATTTTCTAGACCAGCTTTCTTGTTACTCGATAAGATCCAGTAAAAATTATATTCACCCCCCTCACCCCCCACCCCCCGCAAAGAGGGTTGAGTACAGGGAACCGATGCCCACACGTATTGATCAGCAATTGTGGCAAGGAGCTCTTATTAGATGTGGATGGGCCTGGGACAGTGTGAGGAATGGAGAGGGGTGTGGACAGTTATTGATGAGGGTAATAACCCAGCTCTCGGGGCTCGGCAGGCCACGGCGGGAGCCGGCCAGATGAGCACATCACTACAGATGTGTGGAGAGGGAGCGACAACATGAAGAGGTATGGCGTGCGGCTCCTCACCTGGCAGAGTTATTAAAGCCCATTGGAGGAAGATGAACCGCTTCAATATGTTAAACACTCGAGGCTGTTAGTGAGAGTCCCTGTCAGAGCACTGCGTTGTTTGGGGAGCTTTTGTTGGTGAGGTGGTGGGTATTCTTTTTTTCTGCCTCCTTTTGGAAACTTGACTTTGTTTCAGTCCTGCACCACCTCCGTCCCTCTGCTCTGAGCCTAGCAAACCCATAGTGTGCCTGCTCCACCTTGGAGGACCTCTGAGCCACTTGGAAGGCAATGAGGGGAAAAGGGTTGCTGGGCTGACTTTATTTGAAATATTAACCTGCTCACTCACACATTTGCTATGATGTCCCCTTCTGTTTGTCCCATGGTCCCTGTCATGTTAGCGGGTGGGGTGCATGCCCCCCGGTCAGCCTGGGGTGTGCAGCCCCCCTCCCCGGGTCAGCCTGGGGTGAGCCCCCCCAGGTCAGCCTGGGGTGCGCAGCCCCCCCGGGTCAGCCTGGGGTGCGCAGCCCCCTCCCCGGGTCAGCCTGGGGTGCGCAGC
>NW_012267307.1:3487991-3491855 GCF_000151885.1 Dipodomys ordii
CCCCCCGGGTCAGCCTGGGGTGAGCCCCCCCGGGTCAGCCTGGGGTGCGCAGCCCCCTCCCCGGGTCAGCCTGGGGTGCGCAGCCCCCCTCCCTGGGTCAGCCTGGGGTGAGCCCCCCCCCCGGTCAGCCTGGAACCATGACACAGGCACAGGCATTTCTACTTCCGCCAAAATAATCTGAGTCAGACTCGGAAATTTTAAATTACCTTGATATAATTCATTTGGCAATCAAAAATAAATAAATAAAACAAGAAAGAAAAAGAAAAAAAAATCTGCAGCTGCAGCCCAGCCTGCTCTAAATGAAGAGACAGAGGAAAGTCTCAATATAAATCTCGCTGCAGGCTTACACTCCTCGTCTGTAGAAAGGTCACAGCACAATTCGGTGGTTTTAATCTTACTTCAATGTAATGACATTTTCGAGGATGTTTGCAAACGGACAGTAAGTTGCCTGTTTGGACAGTATTTGATTTTAGTGGACCAGAGCCCTTGCTGCTGCTGGTGTTTGTGTCAGGAACGCCTCTGTGCAGAATAGAGGCCCCCAGAGGAGGACAGGGCTCACAGCAGGGGACAGAGCAGAGGCCAGCTCAGGGCTCCCAGACATGGAAGTGTTGCACTCGGATTCCAGCTGCTGTCCACACACAGAAGAAAACTCAGCAGACTTTGTTCTGGTGGTTGTCGGATGAAGAGGCTCTCTCTTCATAGCGATGGTTATTTCATTAGTTCTCATTTGCGGCAAAGCTACGCAATTCTTGGGCATGGGTGCGTGGCTCAGGTGGTCGTATCTGCCTGGCCAGCAAGGGGTCCTGAGTTTGAATGCCACCGCCGCTCTCCTGGCCAACCTGCGCCCTTCCCACGGCCTGGTATGGAACCTGACATTTCACTTACTGAATGCTGGTCACCGAGTTGTGCATGTGTATTTCCTGTGGAATTTTGACCAGCTGACTCAGGACCCTTCTAATCTTCAGTAGCACTCAGATTTGCTCTTTTCTTGTCCTAAAATCAGACATTTGATAGACGGCATGCATCTTGCAGGAAGCACTGCCCGGTGGACGCTGGAGACCTCGGATTCGGTGCCACCGCAGAGGAGGAGGCAGAGCAGCCAGCCTGCTCCCCACGACCACAACCCCATATAAATAAGCCAATTTAACACCATCCTCTGTCCTCACAAAAATAAAACGTGTCCCTGCTCAGTGAACCTGGGAGCAGCAGCTCTATTTAAACGTTTATCGCCGGATCGCTTAATGGCGGCGAGGCTGGGCCCGGCAGCCCCCACGGCTGCAAGCAGCTTCTAATTAAGGCCGCAACCAGTGGAGCCAGGTGGATGAATCACCGCCATTAAGCAGCTGCAATTACCAGGTGGTTAGAGAGCAGGGCGCAGGCCCGGTGGGCACCACCGGGCGGAGAGGCGCACCTTGCTGGCCAGGTGGGGGGAAGAGGCCCCAGCAGGAAGCGGAAGGTCAGCAGTGGCAGATTCCTTCAGATCCCTCCCCACAGACAGAGATCCATGAGATCCACGGTAAAACAGAGGTCTGCATGATTGAAATCTGCTCATGTGACAAGTCTTGTTTCCACGGTGGGTTGGTGGTGATGAAGTGGGGAATTCAAATCATTTGCTTGCCTCTGGTTGACAGCGTTTGTCCACCCTTCGTTCACTCTGGACACCGGCTGTCATACACGCTCCACAGCCACACACACGCTCAGCCGTGGACCGGCCCAGCCTCCTGTGGGCCACAGCACCTCCTGCCGCCTGGCTAGAGACGCTGTCGTCTGTGCCTTCTACTTCGCAGTCTGTCCTCGTCACCATCAGAGAGCAAGCCTCACAGCTAGATTGTGAATCAGCTCTGTGGGCCATGCCGGAGGAATCCTCCTAGAAGAGAAGAAGGGACCGGCTGACGGCCTGCAAAGCCAGTCCTGCTCCATCGCCGGTCTTCAGAGCCAGCTGATGCTGCCTCTCACGATCCTCTCTCAACTCGGCAAACTTCTTGCTGAAGTTATTTTTCAGGCTGGGTTTGCTTCTGCTCTGGCTGGTGTAGGGCCTCACACCCTGCCCAGTGAACCCTTCGCTTTTATCAAGTTTTGCTAACTGAGTTTTGGGTTGCGAGTGTCACGTAAACACAGATCCAAGCAAGTGTGTGAAGCATGAATGTTAACCCTTTCCTTCACTTGTGGCTAGACAAAATGCTTACTGGATTTCAAGAAGGACTAAGGTTAGATTTTTCTATCACGTTGCCATTATTCAAGGCTGACACTTAGCTTTTTCCCGTGAATTGAATCCACACCTGCAAGATGAAAATATTTAAGTCTCAGATGGTCTAAGAAATCAAGAGTCAAACAGGTATCCTTTACTCCCAGCACACTTGTAAGAAGAATGAAACATGGTATGCGGTCTCTGCACATCTGTATGGAGTTTTCTTCTGTAGCGCTGGGCCTCGGGTTCACCCTGCTGGTGTGTGAGCAAGCCCTCAGTCCATGTTAGGGTATGTTTGGGATAGGGTCTTGTATATCTGCCAGGGGTAGCCAGAACTTCCTCCTAAATGTGGCTTCCGTGTGGCTGAGACCGTACATGTCACCACCAGTGGGCTGGCCTTGTAAGGGGGGAAACAACGCATCTAAAGCTGGAGCAGAAAGTAGTGTTGTGGTCTGTGAGCTGAGATTGGGCATCCCGCCCCACACCCTGGGACTCTGGCTCTCAGAGTGCAGTCCCCTGTGCATGTCGCCACTGTCTGTCGGCAGCTGGGGTTCCGCTCACGCTGGCTTTCTCAGAAGGGCTCCAAGGGCTCCAGGACTTTCTCCCTGAGCCAGTCTGTCTCCAAGTGCATCCACCTCTGGACCATCTAGACTGGATTGGTGTGTGATCAGAAAACCTCACCTTTTCTTTGTCGCTGACAGGGTTGAGGCACAAAATCTTTCTACTACTTTATGAATGATATTCAGTGTGAGGTCACCGGCTTGGTCCCTCGCTCAGTTGTTCTTTGATAAACATGCCTTGCACACCCAGGTGAGCCATGCAGGGAAGGGGCCCCCGGCTGGGGCTTCTGGAAGCCCCTGCCTGGCTGTAGCAGGAGGTCTGGGCCGCTACCACAGAGGAGGGAAGCCCATAACCTAACCCACAGGAGGGTGTTAATTACTGATAAGTGCTTAATGTGGTGCCTTCTTAGAGTTCTGCCTTTTAATAGAAATCATTTCTTAACCCAGAGGAAGGAATTTCTAATGGTGGGCGCTCCAGGGTGTTCAAAATTAAATCTAGAGGGAATGAGGGTGTTTCCAGCAAAGGCCAAAGGCTTTTCATGAAATTAAGACTGGATTTTTAAAATACACAGGTATTTTGATGAAGGTTTTATTCACTTCTATCATTCAGTAAACAGTAAGTTGAGTTCTGGCCTAATCCAGGAAGCGTAATGTCCACTGTGGCCAGGGTTCAGGCAGCTAGGATCGTGAACAGATGACCTTTCCCTAAATTCCTAATCTGGGAAAGCCTCCAGGGTAAAGACCAGGGGATGGAAGGAAGTGGAGGCTGTTTGAGGACCTTTCGGGGGGGGGCGCGGGGGTGGAAGGAAGGATTCTCCATGTGTTGAGGAAGGATGCATGTTTAGAATTGCTAAGTGTGCTTAGAAGAGGTGATATTAGGATTTCCCAAAGCCTCAGGCGGCCGACTGAGAGCACAGAAGGCAGGGCTCTTGGCCTTCCACCTGTGGGCTGAAATCTTCCCTGGTGATAACCGGCTTAGCAAAGGCTGATTTGTGAGAAATCTTCACACTCATCCCAAGGATAGAGAAACTGGCAAGCTCACAAAAGGCTTTCTTTCTCAAGCCTGACTGTGTGTCAGCCTGGTGTGTGTGTGTGTGTGTGTGTGTGTGTGTGTGT
>NW_012267307.1:3492345-3500208 GCF_000151885.1 Dipodomys ordii
GCCTTCAGCTCAACAGTTGGTGCTAGAGAGGCAGTTCCCAGCCTCCAAGGCTGTGGAGGATGGGCAGAAAGAGAGAGACAGAGACAGAGAGCCACCAGAGAAAAGCATGGGGTGAGGTCTCCCAGACAAGGGAAGAGGGGTCCTTTATTCAAGAATCCTGAATCCAAGGATGAAAAGAATATCGAAGAGAGTCACTGATGACACTCATGAAATAATAGACTGAAGACTTTTATTTAGCAAAGCAGGATAGAGTCGGGAGAGGTAAAGGAGGGAAGGGAGCAGCCCCTTCTGATATGCAGAGGGCAGCAGCTAAGGGCTCCGTGGATGTCCACATCCCAGGGGAAGCTATGCCTCTCAGCCGACCTGGGGTCCGGTCTCAAAATGTCCCAGAGACATGGCCACCTGGCAGCTTCCCAGCCCTCCTTCTATTGTCTAGTCTGACGCTGCTGTGCAGCACAGAGGCGGAGTCTAGTGTGACACCTTGGGGCGGGGCCTGCTTGAGCATTCTCAGGAGGAAACGCTCATCTGAGGAGGAGGAGATGGTGGAGAGAGGGCCTGGATTTTCCTGAGGATTGAGTTAATCTTACTGCTCTGGCAAACCCCAGTCTTAATTCGACCTGATTTCAGCCTCTTTCTGATATTTTCTAGCTCTCATGTCCACTAATCATAGCTTCCTGCCTCAGGCAGGGCTGGGCATGTCCGGACAGTATTCATGGCCAAAGCCAAAAGGAGAGCCCAAGATGGCGCATGGCTTCAGGTGATGTCTGCTGTCCAGAGGGCCATTCACACCCAGCAAGACCCAGCGCTGAAGGCAGTGGGGGTCAGAGTGTCCCTCCAACATCACCAGCAGGAGGAGAAGTGCTGCGTGGAATACAGTGTGTCGCAGCGCCCATTGCTTTACAGCCTTTTATGGAAGACTCTTTAAGAGGAGAATTAAGTCATGTACAAAGCAGTGGGCAGCCATGAGCTTCCTTTGCAGAGGTTCATCCCACAGGTGCATGATTGGCATGAAGGCGTCTGAGCAGGAGTGAGCTCACCTGGGGGATGCCCTTAGTCCTCAGGGCGCCTCACTGCTCATTAGAGGTAAGGAAGGCCAGTGGCCTACATTGAAACAGAAATCTGCAGAACTTAGCTGATTCAGAGAAGACACGGGGCTTGCTGAGCTACACTTGGTGGAGGCCGGAGCGCGGGTTCTGGGGGCTGCCGTGGGCTCCAGGCAGCATTGCGCTGACCTTCTACTGCAGGAACGCGCGTCCAGGAGCAATGGGTGTGTGAACCCCGGAGCAGTGTCTTCCCACCACCACATGACCCCATGATGCCACTCGCCTTGTCTTCCCGCAATACCCGATGCTGGCCTGGCCCCAACCCCTTCCATCCCTTTCATCTGTCTGAGACGTGGAGAGTTTAAAGAACGGTGTGGAAAGAAGGAAAACAGGCGATGAGAACAGCTCCTCATCTTTCCTTTCTCCTTGAATGTTTCTGACGAGCGGTTTCACTCTCTCGTCCTAGCCGACCTCAAACTCAGGATCCACAATCGCATCACAGACCTGTACCACCGCATGCAGCTCTCCTATGCATTCTCAAGCAGACACGACGCAAACAGCACAGGTACGCCTCTTTAATGTCGTTGCCCTCATTCTATAAGGCCAGTCTTTTATAAGCTGAAACATGGATAATCACTTTCTCTCTAAGACCTTGCTGGCAGAGCGAGAGAGCTAGAGCTTGTGAACCTGTAGGTTAGCAGGAAGCTGCGGGAGGGGTGACCTGAGCCCCTCCGCAGGCCTCACATTTCCTGAGGCCTTTCTCCCTGGGGTGCTCTGCCTTAAGGGTCTGGGCAGGCCCCACCTGACTCCACATCTGCTGGCTGTGAGACCCGAAGGAAAACGTTGAGTTCATTTCCTGAAGGAAGTGCCGGCTTCTCCCTAGCGGCATGAGGACATCGTGTCGCTGAAGAAGCACACAGAGCCATCAGAGCTGGGCTACAGCATCCTTACCTCCCGCTTCCACCCTTGGGCTGCCTCCACGTAGCCCACATTACTGGGTTTGGACAGCTCGGCATTGTGTGACCCGAGAGCTGCCCTCTCTGGTCCTTGGCTGCCTGGCAACTTTGGCTCCTTCAACTCATGTCCACCTGACCACAGGGCTGTGAGCCGGCAGTTGGCCCCGCCACGCCTCTGGTGCCAAGGTCTGAGAGCCCCAGGGATCTCGGTGGGAGTTTATCTGTAAAGCTGAAAGCAATTTTGCTTATGAAAAGTTCTAAATTGCCTCTGATAGTCCAATTAACTTCCCAAAGATATATGCATGCATAATGGGAGAGCCAGCAGCTTCCTAATGAGAGAGCCAAGAGCTCCCCACCCAAGGCTCGGAATCTATACTTGGCTTTCCACTCCCCGCTGCCACGAAGCAGCCTCTTGGCCTCCAAGGATGCTGGGCTCTGGGCTCTGATTACCTGAGATGTGGTCCTCAGCCTTGAGGAGGCCGAGATCCCTGAAGACTGCTTAGTCCTGACCTTGATCATGGAGCCTTGATCTCTGAGACCACACAGTCCTGACTGTGATCACAGAGCCTTGATCTCTCAGCCTGCACAGTCCTGACAGTGTTCATGAGCTGATTTAAGAGATGGCTCCGTCTACCATCGAGCACATGAATGCACAGTGATCACAGAGAGGGCACCAATGGCTCCTACGGCTGAAGGGATGGTGGGAGCTGAGCCTCCCGCTGACACGGACGCCCTGAGGGCAGGAGAACCGCTAGGCCTCCTGCTGATGCTCCAGGGCTCACCTCGGCTCTTGCTTGCTCGACTCACAGGGTGTCATCAGGCCTAGAATGAATTTCTGTTCTTGCTCTTTAAGACTGAGATTCTGGGAAGAGGCGTCCAGTCAGGCCTGTGCTGTGCAGCGTCCTGTCTTCTAGTACATGGCTGCCCCTTCGCCCTCCTCTGGAACTCCACCGTTTAATGAGGTCAGGACCCAGAGAGGCTGAGCCATGCCGGGCTCATCCATCTTGGTTTGGTGCAAGGCTGACACTGCAGCCGCCCTGCTACGGGGTGAGGCCAGCGATGGCCGTGTCCCCGCGTTGCACACCGAGGCTCCCCTGCCACCTCCAAAGTCGGGCGACTTGTGCCGATTTCAGAAGGCATAGCCCGGAACATCCGGGATGAGGTTTACAGCCGGAGGGCTGCCGTCCGTCCCTCCTTCCCCTCCTTCTGGGGACTGCATGGAGCTGTGGCTGCCAGCGTCTCTATCACAAATGTCATGCCACACCATCCAGTTCTGCACGGTAATTTCACAGTGTCACCGCCACTGTCTCAGAGCTGCTTTGAACCATGACTAAAAGAAGAGCTCCCTCCCCGAGCGTGTGGGGACAGTGAGCGAGGGACGGGGCCAGGTCCAGAAGGCAGCGTGTGGGGAAGGAGCCAAATACGATGGGGTGGGGGCAAGGCAGGCAGCTTGCCAGTCGCATCTCACCTCCCTAATGGAGCCAGGCGGGTCCCTGTGCCCGAAGTTGTTCCTCTTGCGGCATCTTGGCCCCACCAGGCCTGCGGGGAGATGGAAGCATCACTGGACACAGGCAGCCGGTGCCCGCGCTGCAGTCGGGCGTTGTGGCCTGGGCCCTGCTGCTCTCTGTCGTTGGGGCCATCCACCTCTGCACTGTGAGGGTCTCCCCCGGCCACCACGTGTCCCCCCTGCGTGGCAGGCTCCGAGTTTCACCTGCATCCAACCTGGATTTTCATAGCATCAAGGCCACCCGCCTGCTTCCTAGTAGGTTTTGAGATGTCCATTTTGCCTCTTTCTGTCAAACTAACATAAGGTCATTATTATGGGCTACAGAAGACAAGAAAGAGAGATGTTGGGAAGGGATCAATTTGCCAGTGATTAATGAGCTTTTGTTTGAATTAAAAAGCATATGTCATTAAGTCCAGAGCATGAGCGAATGAGAGCAGCAAGGTTGGAACAGGGTGAGTCTTCTGTGTCTTTCCCACCAGTCAAAGTTGTATATCAGTGGTCTGTGTGTGTGCGAGTGCACACTCACGTGTGTGCATGGGTTATCTGTGTGCGTGCTTACATGTGTGTGCACAGATGATCCAGCCTCTCCCCACACGGGGAGTGTGTGTATGTGCACGCGTAGACACAGGCAGCCCAGCCTGCGCACTTCATGGGTGTCATGTTAGCCTGAGGCTGTGCTGGAGGAGCTATGCTGTGGGTGTGTGTGTGTGTAAGCACATGCTCACATGTGTGTAAGCGCATGCTCACATGTGTGTGTGCATTCTTTGTGTCGGCTTTTGCCTTGTTTTGTTTGGAGCTCTAAACTGAGATGACTTACAGATAGAATGCACGTGTTCTGAGTTCTGGCTCACCCCAGCCCCCAGCCCGACACAATGGTGCCATTAATTCCCAGTGAATGTGAGCAGTTTCATTCTTACAGAGAATGTGGGCAACTGCTCTACATGGTAACCTCCTTTGCAACCTACAAGAAAAGCCAATTAATCAATTAGAATATCATACTCCAATTACAGTGGAATTATGTGTCTCCTCGACTGAAAACCGTTGGAACACGTGGTGCATTACTCCAATTAGGAATACTTAATTTTCAAATGGCACAAATGAACAACGCATGAGTCATGGTATACGGTTCTTCTTAAAAGCCATCAGTGCTAATGGTTCTGTAGCCTTTGTAAACCTGATATGCACTTCCAGTGCTTGGTCCACTACCCCTCGTCGATGGGGTAATGTTTCTGCCAGCGAGCACGGTGCTTTGGTGGCGTTATGTTTGCTTGCATAAACGTAAAGACAGCTCTGCATACTCTTCAGGCAAGGGGTGGCAAGCAGATAGGATCCTGCTTTTCTTCTATCACAGTAAGGAGTGCACTTAAGCCAATCAATAAGTAATGATTCATAACCTCTGAAGTTATGATAATCAGAGATTAGGGGAAATGGCAAAATCCACATCTAAGAGATGGTATTTTTTAAAATCACTCAGGTATCTTCCTACCATATCTGCCTGCCTTTATCTCAGACTTTTTCATTCTTTTTGTGTTGCAATCTAACATAAATGGATTGTACTTGAATGACATCTGTTGGACAAATTTCTCAGACCTCACTGAGCTCCAGGGTTTATAATTTTATTGAGTTTTTTTTAAATGTAGGCCATTTGCTATGATCTCCCTGAGATAAGGAGACTGAAGAGGAACTGGTCTGATGTCCGTGGTAAGCTCATGCCTGGCTCTATGTCCAGACCAGAATACTTTTTCTCTGGCCTGCCTATTTCCCCCGTAGGCCTGGGGTGTCAGTGCCCACACAAAAACCCCCAAGTGTACCTGTGCTAATCTGTGTGCCAGCCATGAGTGCAAAATAGAAATATCACAGCGTACTCAGAGAAAAAGAACACATAAAATGCACATAAAAATCCATGGTAGGCCTTCAGTTATTTCATTTTCAGTATTTTATATCAAAACATTTATGTATCTGAAATACTACTTCTGTTCCTCAGTTCCAGTTTACAGTATCAAACTCCATCCTAGCTTAAATTAGCATCTCTGAAATTCAAACATTTAGCACAGTAAAGGTGTTTTCCTGATTTGGCTAAATAAGGACAACGTTATTGAAGCAAGCATGCATTCTGCGTCTAACAAAAGGTCTTAAGAGGAAGTTCTCTTGATTGAACCTTCCCATGCACAAAGAAGCCGGGCGCTGGGACCATGAGGAGCCAGGGTGTGAAGGGGGGGTGCTTCCTGCAGGGCCTGCACCACCAGAATGCCAGGCCGGGCACCTGGAAGGCGGCAAGGGCGGGCGGAGTTGTAAGACACAATCCTTGCTGTGTGCCCCTCCCCAAGGCTGAGGGGCGGGGTCCTTCACGGTGTGCCCTCCCCAAGGCTGAGGGGCGGGGTCCTGCACTGTGTGCCCTCCCCAAGGCTGAGGGGAGGGGTCCTTCATGGTGTGCTCTCCCCAAGGCTGGGGGGCGGGGTCCTGCACTGTGTGCCCTCCCCAAGGCTGGGGGGCGGGGTCCTTCCTGTGGCTTGCAGGCCAGGGGTGACCAAAGGTGGTGCAGGCGTGGGAACACGTGTCAGACCAACGCAGTAGTGGCGTGAACTGCTGGCTCTCATGACGGCTCGGTGTTCTCCTCCACCCTCTGCTCACCTGTCCTCGAGCGCCTTTAAATGTTCACATGGGTCTATTTGCAGAGGCAACTCTAAAACCCTCTCGCTACAGCCTTTGAGTACTGATTTTTCAGATTGAGATTTGGCCCACAGACGCTAAAGGTGGAGGAACCTGACCTTCAAGGGCAGCTAGAAGCTGAGAAGTCCCAGTAAACATCGGACTTGTCAACAACAGACAGCGTGTCAGAGCAGGGGCTCTGTGTTCCCGGTGTCGGTGTCGGGCTGCACTGCGGTGTGGGACGGGCACCCCTGAGACCCAGCACTGTGCTCTGTCCCCGGGAGAGGCTGCTCTGCCACCTCGAGCACCTCAAGGGCTTGCTTCATCTGCTCTCGCCTGAAAACCAGCCAGTGCCTGCTCACATGGCCTCCACCACGTAAGCCGTGCGTCGATCCCCGAGCCAGCTCTGACTGGGCAGCCTTGGAGACGTAGCACCGAGGAGGGGAAGACGGGCAGGCGTGAGCCCCGGCAAGCGTGGGGGGTACGTGTTGCTGCCGCATTGCCATTGTAGCCTCACCTACCTTGGCACCCATAGATTTTGAAGCAGGGACTCAGGGAAGCCCAGCTCACCATCTCCCTCTAAGTTGCAAGAAAACTAAATTCTGATTGCAATAAAGAATCTTCCAAAGTAGGTTGTTTTCTGAGGGAGACAGATCCTATTACTTAGCTTTAAATCTCATTTTAATGAGAAAAGAGGAATTCCACAAAAGTGGCCCTGTCAGGTTCTTAGACTGTTTCTAATTAGAATTTAAGTTGCTTTTAATGTCAGTTCTCAAGAACCTGCGGTGGAGAATTACTAGTTACCTGTGGAAATGAAGCACAGGCTGATGCCTGGATGGTCTGAACCATGAAGCTCCTTCCCACGATTTCCAAGGCCAGGGAGGGGCTGCGACAGCATCTGTTGGTCGGGCAGGTTGTGCGATAGAATCCCAGGGCCAGAGCTCACACTAACCAGCACGCTCCAGAGGACCCTGGCACATACTTGCTGAGCATCATCACCTGACTGTCCATCCTTCCAAAACCATCCTCACCTGGGGTGTCTGTGTCCTTCTGGTCACAGTCACCATAACAGATGCAAATTTCCCAGAGTTCTGCTCTTTCCTCAGTAGGGGAAAAAATTAGGCCCTTCTCAAAATGGTACCATCATTCTGCTGTCTCTGAAGCAGCCCTAGTTAGAAGAATCTTTTAGAAAAACAGAGACACAAAATACCAGATCTTCCCTATGTGAGCGCTGCACCATGAGGCATGGAGTTCAACTGGTTAACATTCACCCAAAAGACAGAAAGCAATTTCCAGATCTTACATCTGATTGCTTCCTCGCTATCCGCAGCCTGCTCGATGAGCAGGGCAGTGAGTCCCGGAACTAGTTTATTAACACTTTATTTAGCATCCTGATCACTTAAAGGAGCAAGCTAATTCTGTGATTGTAAATAGTACAGTCAGGAGAGCTGGCGTTAATTAAGGGAAAAGTATGTTTGTTTATTCACTTTGAGTATCTATGAAAGGCAGCTGTTGTGGTGGGAAAGTGTAGAACGTATATGTGGCCAGGAGAGTAGAAGCCTGGCTGCTTGTTAGTGTGATGATGGGCAGGTATTAGTGACCCCGGGCTCAGTGCTAGTGACCCTGGGCTCAGTGCTAGTGACCCCGGGCTCAGTGCTAGTGACCCCGGGCTCAGTGCTAGTGACCCCGGGCTCAGTGCTAGTGACCC
>NW_012267307.1:3500899-3501141 GCF_000151885.1 Dipodomys ordii
GTGCTAGTGACCCTGGGCTCAGTGCTAGTGACCCAGGGCTCAGTGCTAGTGACCCTGGGCTCAGTGCTAGTGACCCCGGGCTCAGAGCTAGTGACCCCGGGCTCAGTGCTAGTGACCCCGGGCTCTGTGCTAGTGACCCCGGGCTCAGTGCTAGTGACCCCGGGCTCAGTGCTAGTGACCCTGGGCTCAGTGCTAGTGACCCCGGGCTGTGCTAGTGACCCTGGGCTCAGTGCTAGTGACCC
>NW_012267307.1:3501625-3517651 GCF_000151885.1 Dipodomys ordii
GGGCTCAGTGCTAGTGACCCTGGGCTCAGTGCTAGTGACCCTGGGCTCAGAGCTAGTGACCCCGGGCTCAGTGCTAGTGACCCCGGGCTCAGTGCTAGTGACCCTGAGCTCAGTACTAGTGACCCTGGGCTCAGTACTAGTGAGTTGGGGCTAGTTGCTAGCCTTTCCCCAGTCTGGTGTGTTCATCTACCAACTGGGATTTAAAGGCAGACATCACATGACTGACTGCCTAGAAATACCTCTGGCAGTTTTATTTTTATTTGAAGTTTGACATTATCTTCAAGCCTTGGTACACAGGCCTTTCAATTCAATGGGTCAGTTTGTGCATGCCACGTATCTTGATCAATCTTGATGAATGACCTTTGCAAACAACTCCCAAACATACAATGATATCTCAGTGTGTTTCAAAATAATAGCATAATTTAAAACTATAGACCACAGCATTGTTCAGAGGATAGAAACTAATATATGTTTTATAAGCATACCAAATTTAAAATATTTTCAAAGACTTAGACCAACTCAAGTTAAATTTTGGCAAAAACAAATAACTAGGGGGAAAAATCTGAGCACTAGGTGGGCCCCTATAGAAGCCGGGTTTCCTGACACAGTGCTCCCCAGGAGGGCCTTACGCCAAGAATGAGGCCAGCCGCTAGACAGTCCACACCGAGAGTCCACCCTGCGCTCCTCCCTGACCACCACCCCCGCCCCCCGTCCCGGCCTCTACAGGTATGAGGGGTCGTGTTGGAGCTGTCATGCGGGGCTCCCTGTGGATGGAATGCCTGGGGACCTGCAAGGGCCGCGCGGCGCGTGGGTGACCCCAGCGAACAGCGTTGTGAACTCGCTCTCCTCGGTGCGGTAGTCCTGGAAGCCTGGGAAGAATCAGGAGAGAGGAAGATGAAGGATGCAGTGTGGAAATGCCACATCAGGACCAAGCGTGCAGAGCTGAACGGGAAGCAGGAGGCAAAGAGAGGCCAGGAGGGACACAGACGAGAGCTGAGGGAGCGAGGAAGATGCCAGAGGTGTTGGAAACGGAGCAACGGTGAGCGCCGTGGCAACTGGCCCTGGAGGGAGCCCAGAGGCCGGCCCCGGGGCGAGGCTGGCCCTGGGGCACGTTCTCCCCAGAGCCCATGGTCCCAGGGCAAGTCTGGGGACTTGGGAGCAGACCAGTGCTGGCCCCGGGGACAGGAAGGGCGAAGGGCAAGGACTGCAGTAGGTGTGAAGTTGTTCTCTTGTTTTTAAATCAATCTTTATTCTCCCCAAATATCTCAACGTCAGTGCTACTTTTAAGTCATCCATAGTCTCACTTTTAGTTCATGAACTGTAGAGATATGTCTCTTCAGAGAATACATCACCTGGGTATTTTTTTATTTGAGTGTGATGTAAGGTTTTCAAACATGAACAAATTAAATTCAAACAACAATTTTAAAGATGATCAAAACCAGAACCTCGCCACCACGAACAGGAATAATCTGCATTTCTCACAATGCAATCACCTCATTTCATTTGGAATTAATTTTCTTAAATATGTCAAGCTAATTGAATGGGAGAAATATCGCTGGAAAGAGCTCTTTCCTCACACGGAGTCTTTATTTTCCCAGATATAAAATTCATATATTTTCTCAACAATTCATTAGCTTGGGACTCCTCCAGGGATGGCAAGGGAATTAATTCCCAAATGAGAACTTCCTGCAGAAATTCTCCCTCACCACTCCCAGGGCAATCTAGGAGAGACGTCCTCAAGAACATGTCAGTCAAGGGATTCACCAAAATGTGAATATTTATAAGGCCGGTCTCGAGGACGAGCAGCCAATCGCCACTAGATCCTTTGGTATTCATTATAATAAAATTAATCTTGATTAATTCGTTCATTATTAATCCTGCATTCAAATGCAATTCCGTAGAAATTGCATTGTGATGATTTGGCAATTAATTTACATGCCAAGATTGAGAAGTCATGTCTCCCTCCTCGCAGGGACAGCTCCCGAAGACCGCTCTGTCTAAAATATGCCAGGGAAAAGACGCCAACACTTAACCCTGGCACGGAGAAGGGGGAGCCTTTCTCAGACCCCATGTCCTACAAATGTTAGAAACAAGACATGCCATATCCTCTTGTAGGGAAAAAATAAAATAAAAACCTACTACAATGGTCCAAAGTTGATGTCTGTCAGCAGGTAACAGAGATTGCAAGATTCTTGTTCCTAACCATCATCCAGTGGACTCTCGGAGAAGTGTGCCCATGTGAAATTCTGAAGCAGCTGTTTATGTATCACAGCTCCATGCCTTGGGTCCTGGGGCCTGCAGGGGTGCAGTCCTGGTGAGCCCCGCCCGGCCCGCACTGGACAGGAGTCCTGACCCTCTGGGGCAGCGATTTTCACTCTTACCCAGCAACACCCTCATTGAGTGGCTTCCATAACCCCTTCTCAGCTTACATAGACTAGAGTGAAGAATTAATTCTCAGGAACAATGGGAGCTTGCCTGACAGACTGATCATTGAGGAGATTCGGGTGGAACATGTCTGCCCGTGTGCAAAAGGGCTGAACTTAGTTACTTCCCTCACCTCTCGGAGCAGTAGAGACACCGCCATTCCCAGACCTTCCTTTCCAGCATTCCACTCCAGGATTCCCTGACCTGAATAATCAGAAAGGGCAGGGCCTTCTTTGAAGGAAGAGGTCAAAGTCAAACAGAACTGAGGCTAGCCTCTGCAGCTCAGTCCCTACCATAAACTTCAAACAACACATCTTCCGATCCATCCTTTCTAGGCTGATCTCGGAGATGGGGAGGGAACCCTGGCTAAGCCCTGAGCGTGGTGTGACCCTACGCGGGAAGCCAGAGGTCGGACTGTGGGAATGAATAGCCTGATGGTGGTAACTTGGGTGTCTGGAAAAGCTCCAGAGACATCCAGCTGTGACACCAAGAATGTGGGGAGCACTGAGTGCCGTTCGATGAGGCACGTGTTCTTCATCCATGGTGAGCCCAGTGGGCTTGAGGCTGGTGGATGGCGTCCTTGGCACCCAGCACCCACAGTGCCTCCAGCTGGCCTGCCATTGTCCCCGGTCTCAAGCCTCGTCCTGACTCTGCCCCGGGCATGTGGGGCCTGGCCTGGCTCTAAGGCCAGCAGAATGCAATTCCAGGAGACAGCCAATGGCCGAAAGGCAAATCTTAAATTGTAAATGCTCAGATACACCAGCCGTGGCTGTTCTTTCTTGCCAACAGTTGTGGCCAAGTACACAGAATAAAGGTGGAGAGAGGGAAAACTTTATTGAATTTAAATAACAACCAAATCTTTCTCAAGGGCACCTAACACAGTCTATCTGGGCCCCGGGAAAGCCTCAGCTATTGACACACGAGATGACAGAGGATCCATACAAAAAAAAACTGCTCTAATTATTGGCTGCCTTTGTAATTAGAAGCAGGAAGTATCAAACCATTCGTTTAGACTGATAGACAGGGGATGTATAATGCAGAGAAATAAAGGTTACTGTCATATCCTCCCAGCCGGCAAAGACAGACGGAGGCTCGTGAGGAGATGCAGACGCTGGCCAGCCCGGTGGGGACAGACGGCTGCGCAGTCCAGGGCTTCTCGGGTGGGACTGGCTCACTCACTCAAATTGACGGGTACCGATCCTGTCCCCAAACAGCGTCCGTAGCTTCACCTGGCACATTTGCAATTTCTGCAATCATAAATTCTGGTTTGCTACTACCTAGAGGGCTGCTGTGGAGATATAATGCCACTCTCTACCGTTTGAGATTTGTTTGGGGAAAGGTGCAAACCGTGATGCCCTTTGGGCGTCTCCCATGCTGTCTGTTGGAGGAACAAGCCCGGGAAGCGTGCTCAACAGCCCTCCGGGTCTGGAATACGACTGGGCTTTTCATCACCTTGTGCACTTTGTACTTTGAATACAATTAAATTCTCTTTTTAGACTCTGGGTAAGAGAGCCCTTAGTTTGAGGAGTAATGGGGTGAGATTTAGTCAATGATAGAATATTTGAAAAGTACATTTCATCCAAATAGAAACCCTGGAGCGGGTGCAGTGTGTACCTGCCCAGGTGGGAAGGTGCTTTCAGGATTGAGGTGCAGAGCAAACTCTACAGCTGAATCTTCCCCAGGCTTGTTCCAAGGCCAGCATCAGCGCCTGGGCCCCGGCTCAGCCTGGGCCCTCGGGGAGGAGGGATGACGTCTTGGCTGGCAGGCACGGTTTCATTTCTTTCGTTGGTGGCACAATGTATGGCCTGACAGGGCCTACCCTAGGGCAGCGTTGCTGCTTCCCCACTACCCGACGGGCTTAAAGCCAGTGGGTCTAGAACCCACTGCCGCTCACTGGGATGACCCTAATGAGCGGACTCCATGGTGCCGTGACAAAGGGAAAATGAACTCATCTGTGTAGTTTCAGGGTCTGGAGGCAGGGATGGCTCATCACCATAGCACAGACTGCCCCAGCTGACTGACCAACCAAGCTTCTGAACCTTCCTCCCCAAAGACGTGGCACAACGCCTGGGGTAGGGAGAGCCCTCTCTGATCCCACCCCAAAGTCCTCGTGGTGGGGGGATGGTCATGCTCTTTGTATGACCTAAAAGGTAAAGTTATTCCTTCTCTTTGCTTTTCTTGACACAGCTGGATGGTCAAACTCTTGGAAATATTTAAACAACTTTGCTAAAACTAGAAGTCAGGAGGGATTTCACGATGCACAGAGCCTCCATTCCACCTGTGCACTTCAGTACGGTGTGACCAGCTTCCACCCAGCACCGTCTGTACCATCCTGGGTCCCTGCTTTAATCCTGTGCAGCAACCCTGTGAAGTAATCATGTGGGAGATTGTGTGGAGTAATCGTGTGGGGTAATCATGTGGTGTAATTGTGTGGAGTAATTTGTGGAGTAATCATGTGGGGGTAATCTGTGGGATAATCGTGTGAGGTAATGATATGAGATAAACCTGTGTGGTAATCATGTAGGGTAATCATGTGGGTTGTGTGGTATAATCATGTGGGGTAACCATGTGGAGTAACTGTGCGGGGTAATCATGTGGGGTAATTGTGTGGAGTAATCATGTGTGGTAATCATGTGGGATAATCCTGTGTGGTAATCATGTGGGTTAAGTGTGTGGAGTAATCATGTGGGGTTATCATATGGGGTAACTGTGTGGGTAATCATGTAGGATAATCCTGCAGGGTAATCATGTGGGGTTATCATGTGGAGTAATTGTGTGTGATAACCATGTGTGGTAACCATGTAGGATAGCTGTATGGGGTAATCGCATGTGGTAATGATATATGGTAATCGTGTGTGGTAACCATGTGGGGTAACCATGTGGGGTAATCGTGTGGGGTAATCATGTGGGGTAGCCGTGTGGTAATCGTGTGTGGTAATCGTGTGTGGTAATCATGTGTGGTGACCATGTGGGGTAACCATGTGGGGTAGCTGTGTGGGGTGACCTGTGTGTGGTGACCGTGTGTGGTAATCATGTGTGGTAACCATGTGTGGTAACCATATGTGGTAACCATGTGAGGTGATCATGTGTAGCAATCAAGTGTGGTAATCATGTGTGGTAACCATGTGGGGTAATCATGTGGGGTGGCTGTGTGTGGTAATCATGTGTGGTGACCGTGTGGGGTAACTATGTGGGGTGGCCATGTGGGGTGACTGTGTGTGGTGACTGTGTGTGGTAACCATGTGGGGTAGCCATGTGTGGTAACCATGTGGGGTAGCCGTGTGTGGTAACCATGTGGGGTAGCCGTGTGTGGTAATCATGTGGGGTAGCTGTGTGGGGTAGCCGTGTGTGGTAGCTGTGTGGGGTAGCCGTGTGGGGCAACCATGTGGGGTAGCCATGTGGGGTAGCCATGTGGGGTAGCCGTGTGTGGTGGCCGTGTGGGGTAACCATGTGGGGTGACTGTGTATGGTAATCATGTGTGGTAACCGTGTGGGGTAACCATGTGGGGTAGCCGTGTGGGGTAGCCGTGTGGGGTAACCATGTGGGGTAACCGTGTGGGGTAACTGTGTGGGGTAACCGTGTGGGGTAACTGTGTGGGGTAACCGTGTGTGGTAACCATGTGGGGTAACCATGTGGGGTAGCCATGTGTGGTAACCATGTGGGGTAGCCCTGTGGGGTAGCCGTGTGGGGTAGCCATGTGGGGTAGCCATGTGGGGTAGCCATGTGTGGTAACCATGTGGGGTAGCCGTGTGGGATAACCATGTGGGGTAACCGTGTGGGGTAACCGTGTGGGGTAGCCGTGTGGGGTAACCGTGTGGGGTAGCCGTGTGGGGTAACCGTGTGGGGTAGCCGTGTGGGGTAACCGTGTGGGGTAACCGTGTGGGGTAGCCGTGTGGGGTAACCGTGTGGGGTAACCGTGTGGGGTAGCCGTGTGTGGTAACCATGTGGGGTAGCCGTGTGGAGTGACAATGTGGGGTAACTGTGTGCAGTAATGATGGTTCTCTTTTCCAAGCAGCTTTCTCTTTTCCAACAGCATTGCTCATACAATGAAGAAGACAAAGTCCTTAGTTTAACCATGGTTTGCAACTGAGCTGGGTAGAAAAGTTTCACAGAGCTAGTAATGACTAAGCTCATTTTAGAGAAAAAAAATGGAGCTTGCAAGAAGGAAATAATTCTGTGAGGTCAGAGGTCAGAGCCAAGGACCGTTGGCTCTCCAAGATCAGGTGAGCAGGTCTCCAGGAACACCATGGGCAAACCTAGGAGGAAGCCTCACCCACCCCCTGCAAGAGGACAGGGGCCGGAGGAGGTCAGGTGCCCAAGGGGCAGACATTCAGAGGAGAGGGGTGGTCAGCTGTAAGTATGGGGAGTGGTCTGCACCCTAGGGCTGAGGAGACTTGTTGCCCCTTTATCCAGGATCCTCAGGACCTCTATGAACTAAGCTTTCCCCCTGCTTTACACGAGTTGAATGTCTGCTGTGGGGCTGGACCCTGCTCATGCAGAGTTCACAGAACTGCGCCCCGAGGGACAGTCGGGTGCTGAACACGCCAGATCCTGGGTTCCCAGCCAGCTCTGCAAGCTAGAAACCAATATCTGCTGGCTATACAAGGTTCGGACTTCCGCGGTCCCCACTCTTGCTCTCAGAAGTCCTTGCAGGCTGGAGGCGTTTTTATCAGCATGAGTAGATGAGGAGCTTTCCGCTCGGAGAGACAGTTAAGGAGTGACACGCAGCTTCACTTTTGAGGGGTTTGATTCATCGGTCTGCGTTCAGGAGGGGTGAGTAGCCGCTGTTCTGTCATAAAACGCGCCACAGGAAATAATAAACCAATTCTGACAGCAGCAGGGACCTGACACGTGGTCAAGGAGAGGCCATTGTGTGTTTTAGATGCCCAATAGCTCAATGTCACCCATCTTCTCCCCAGGGGATGATAAACAGTCCTTCCACACGGAGGGCCTGTAGTCTGTGACACCCACACGGCAGCACACGTCCCGTGGGTGGAGGACACATGCGTATGCACACACACACACACACACACACACACACAGCACGTGTATATGGATTTATCCACCTTGCTATTGCTTTAGGTGGGTGCATGGACACATGTATACAAACACAGCCGTCTGCAGCCGTCCGGAGCCCCGTCAATGCCCAGCGGGAGTCTGGCGCCCAGCAAAGCCCCCGTCTATGCCCAGCGGGCGTCTGGCGCCCAGCAAAGCCCCCGGCAGCTGGGTTTCCACTTCCATCAGCCCAGCTTGCCACACCAAGTCGGAAACCAGGTCCATTGGCTGCCTGGTGATGAAGATGCATCCTGGGAAAGGCAGCCCGCCGTGGCGGGCGGGGTGTGGAGCGCCCCCTCCCGCCCCGGCCACGGCTCCGATGGGGGTTTTGCTCACACCACAGCACTTGGGAGAGTGTGGCAGAAGCACGCTGCCACTCCAGTTAATGGATTTATCAAATACCTTATTTCATGCTTTCTGCTTTTGATTTATGAATTTTGATCCTAGAGACAAGGACCCCATGCGTATTGATTGCAGCAAATGTCACACGAACAGAAGTTAATTTCGCCCATGCATGTGGAAGTCTCTGATTCTCTGACAGCGCTGTCTGCGAAGAATCAGCCACCGCGAGCCGGGGTGACATGGTGCTGTCAGCGCGGCCGCGGTCCCCGGGGGCCCGAGGCGCCGGCGCCAGGGGGTGGAGTGGGACGCTGACATGTCTGTGGACGCGGGCACAGGGTGAGGCCCGGGAGGGCTGGGGAGGTGAAGCCCCGCCGGGCATGGGCGAGGGCGTCCACCCTGCCCTGCCTGCTCGCCCTGCAGTGTGGCGTCCCTGACTAGATAACGGAGGCCGCCCCGCTGGCTCCGAAGCTGGTTAGGGACAGTTTGTTTATTGATGGACTTTCTTGGTAAATCATCCGTCTTCTTTAGACAGAGGCAACGAGTCACTGCGTAGGCAGCAATGTACTAATGTGGTCCCATGCAGGAGGGCGGGTGTCCCCTGGACACCTGTGGCTGGACAGGAAATGGCTCCTCAGCTGTGGACGGGAAGCCGCCAGCTGAGCTGCAGGGACCGCACCACAGACGACTGCATGTGAGCGTCCGCGCCGCGAGGAGGCTGGCTGGTGTCCTTGCAGATCAAGCGCACACGCACTCCTAACAGAGGCCTGAGAACAGCCCAGATACGCATACGCACTACAAGATGATTTCCAGTGGCTAAATCCTAATTCCACAGTAGGGTTGTGGCCAATAGCTTCTTTATTCTCGGTCAAAATATCCAGGTGTTAAATATTAGGAAATTTGACTGAAGTACGTAAGCGCACCAACCCAACTGACCCCAATTTAGGTGAAGTTAAACATTAACTTTCACACAATCCCTATTTTTTGGTATGGTAGAATCTGAACCTAGGTGACCAAAACTTAAAAGGTTTACTTGAAACCTTAAGGATATGAGTTTTTAAAACACTGAATTTTTATTGTTGTAACTTCACAATATTTTAGAGCAAAACATCAAGACATTATGTCCCCTGTCTACATGAGCCCCCTGGGGCTCCATTTTCAGTTCACATGAGGAGCCGGTCCTGGGGTTCACCACACCATTCAGGTATGCAGGTGTCGCCCATCTCCCGGTGAGCACCGTCACGGTGTGCGGGTGTCCCTCATCCCCGGTGAGCACCGTCACGGTGTGCTGGCGTCCCTCATCCCCGGTGAGCACCGTCACGGTGTGCGGGTGCCCCTCATCCCCGGTGAGCACCGTCACGGTGTGCGGGCGTCCCTCATCCCCGGTGAGCACCGTCCAGGTGTGCGGGCGTCCTCATCTCCCAGTGAGCACCGTCCAGGTGTGCGGGCGTCCCTCATCCCCGGTGAGCACCATCCAGGTGTGCGGGCGTCCCTCATCCCCGGTGAGCACCGTCATGGTGTGCGGGCGTCCCTCATCCCCGGTGAGCACCGTCATGGTGTGCGGGCGTCCCTCGTCTCCCGGTGAGTGCTGTCCAGGTGTGCGGGTGTCCCTCATCCCCGGTGAGCACTGTCACGGTGTGCGGGCATCCCTCGTCTCCCGGTGAGCACCGTCACGGTGTGCGGGCGTCCCTCGTCTCCCGGTGAGCACCGTCCAGGTGTGCGGGCGTCCCTCATCCCCGGTGAGCACCGTCATGATGTGCGGGCATCCTCATCTCCCGGTGAGCACCGTCACGGTGTGCGGGCGTCCCTCGTCTCCCAGTGAGCACCGTCACGGTGTGCGGGCGTCCCTCGTCTCCCGGTGAGCACCGTCACGGTGTGCGGGTGTCCCTCATCCCCGGTGAGCACCGTCATGATGTGCGGGCATCCTCATCCCCGGTGAGCACCGTCACGGTGTGCGGGTGTCCCTCATCCCCGGTGAGCACCGTCATGATGTGCGGGCGTCCCTCATCCCCGGTGAGCACCGTCACGGTGTGCGGGTGTCCCTCATCCCCGGTGAGCACCGTCATGATGTGCGGGCATCCTCATCTCCCGGTGAGCACCGTCACGGTGTGCGGGTGCCCCTCATCGCATGCACCCGTAGCGCTCCTGCGGGACTCACACAGAACAGCTCAGCATGGGAAGAAGGATGTGTGCTGAGCAGAGAGCTTTCGACAGTGCCAGTCCGTGTCTGTAGCTTTACATATAACATGACAATTGCTGAGCAGCTCTGGCAGAATCCATTTTCAGAAGGCAGTTTCAATGCAAATAAAATTCATTCTGATGTCCATATGTGATGTTCCTATCTGTCCTCTACAGAGTTGTCTACAGCTTAAGTTTTTATCTTTAACTACACACCAAAAGCGGTTTCAGTTTGACGTGTTAGTTTAGGAGGACAATGAGTCTTTTTTGTGGTTGAAGTGGGGCTTGAGCTCAGGACTTGGACCACTGCCCATTACCCTGTTTTGCTCAGGATTGGCACTCTACCAGTTGAGCCAAACTTTCACTTCCTGCTTTTTGCTGATGAACTGGTGATAGGAGTCTCATGTATTTATCTGGTCAGGCTGGCTTTCAAGCACGATCTTTAGCTGGGATTACAGGGACTAGTCAATGGCCCCTGCCTGGTACTGTGCGTCTCGGTCCTTGTCACGCCTTCTCTCCCGGGGTCCTCTCAGGGACCCGGATCTGCTTTCACAAGTGCACTCTGGGTATCATGACCACCTCCCACCCTTCCTCTCTCCCTCTGCCTCCCACCTGCCCTAGGCCTCTCCAACAACGCCCGCTCCAGCTTCAGTATCATTTTGCTCACTGCAAGTGAGTGTTCAGAGGAGGCACACCATGGGAATCCTCACCCCACACACCATAGTGAGGCAATTTGTTTGTGTATTTGTGCATTCCACCCTGTATGTGTTTTATGTATCTTTATCATTCAGATCTAGCTTCTACCTCTGAGAGAAAACATACAGCCTCTGTCTCTCTGCATATGACTAACTTAGTGTGATCTTCCATTTTCCTGAAAATGTCACAGTATCATTATATATTCCTGACAGATGAGTAAAACTTCACAGTGTATCTAACCCCATTTTCCTGACCCATTCACCACTGCAAACAGTCAAGTCAGCCCTTGGCCTGAATTGTGGTCTTCTGCTTTATACCATCAGGAAGGAATATGCTTTCTTTACCTATTCCTAGGGATAGGATCGTGGATCATGGGGGAGGTGCATATTTAATTTAAAATCAGGCTGTCAAGTGCTTCCACACTGCCAGTAGTATTGCAGAGAGGTCTAGTTTCTCTGTATTATCTCCAAGTTTGACTTGGTCAGCTTCAGACTATAGAGAAATAATGGCATATTTTTAAAAAAGCAATCGACCTTTTCCTATTGATCTTGGGTCTTGCAACTTTGCTAACTGTCTTTATTTATGGTAGACCACATTGGATTCTCTGCATCAGCCATGAGGCTGGCTGTCAGTGCCCAGTCCCAATGTCTTTCGTTTGTTTTTCTGCACAAGGCATCGTAGGCCGGTGGCACCAAAGATGAGAGGCTTCTCCAGCTCGCCCAGGCCACCTTGTCTCAGTGCTAACCTCACACACCCTGGCGTGGGATGTCAGCTGAAAGTTTCCACGGATCCAGGGCAGATGCTGGAGTGTATCCAGCAAGGGTGAAGGTGGGTTTGACCAAAGCACATGAAATTACCATCATCCTAACCAAGTCCCTCTGTATTAGTAACAGATGCTAATAAATAGGTAAGAACAAAAGAAACCCCATGAACCTGAGATTCTTTTCCAGATGAATCTTCTTGTCTGTGGCGATCAGAACATACTCTTCTGGTCTGAGTCTGCGGTTGGTCGAAGCCCAGGTGTTCATTTTTGTGTGGCAGGAACGTCCTTTGCTGATCCTCATTTATCTTAGACTGTGGGGTGGGATTTTGTGAAAAGTGTCTTTAGATCATTCACATGTCTGTGCGTGAGGGGTTTGAGTTGGGAGCCTTGTGGAATATCTAATTAGGGGATCAGAATGAAATGGCTTTAAGGAACAGTGGACTACTGTCTTTGCCCATTGCCAGCAGCATTGGTGTAGAAAAGGGCGAATCCAGTGCAGTTCTGCAAGCCTGTGGGCCTCCATGTGGGATAATTTCAACAATGAACTCAATTGCTTCAATAAGCACAAAGCTTATTAGAGTCATAACAGGCTCATTGTTTCTCCTTGAGTGAGCTTTAGGAGTTTATGCCTTCCCTAACACCATCTCCGGAAAACCATCAGCATCGTCAAAGTTATTGGCATGAAGTTGTTGACAATATTTCATTTCTTCGATATCTGTAGAATCTTTAGTGATGTCATCTCTCTCATTGCTGGTATTGATAAATTGTCTTTTCTTTTCATTGATCATTCTGTCTAGAGATTTATCAATCTCATTGATCTTCTCAAAAAACCTATTTTGGGTTTCACTGATTTTTTTTCCTATTGTATTTCTGTTTCCTATTCCATTGATGCTTGCTCTAATCTTTATTGTTTTGTGTCTTCTGCTTATTTGAATTTAATTTGCTCCTCTTCCTCTACTTTCTTAAGGCAGAAGCTGAGGTCAATGAGTTGAGACCATTTTCCTTTCTAGTCTATGCATTTAATTCTATGCTTTTCAGTCTAAGTTCTGCATTAGCAGCCCATGACGTTTTTGATAGACTGTATATTGCTGTTCCTGATTTTCCTTCTCAGTGATTCTTTGACTCAATTTTCTATTTTTATTAGCAATATTAATTGACAGTGTGGAGTTTCTCTGTGATGTTTCCAAGCACGCAATAGCACATTTGTGTTATGTTCAGGTCATCTGCCTTACTCTTTACACCCCTCACCCCACCTGCATTTACAAATCTTCGCATTGCTCATAGTGGGTTTCACTCTGACCACTACCTACATGCATTTGAAAAGTGACATGTTGGTTCATTTCCAAATGCTTGGGTTCTCCTCAGACTTATTTTATAACTGAGTTCTAATTAGTTCCTTTCTTGTCAGTGAATTGAGTACTACCAAGAACTCAGGTTGCACCAAGACTGTTTAATGGTTTAGGGCCTAGTCTATCTTGATAAATGTTCTATGCGTACTTGCAAAGAAAATGTATATGGCTGGTGGTGGTGGAATGTTATATTACATCTATTATATTGATGTAGTCAGTAGACGAATAGTGTTATCCAGTCTGATTTTTTGCCTAATTATTCAAAACTACAGAGATAAGAATATCTATAATGCTGACTGTAATTGTTGATTATCTGTTTCTTCTTACAGTATTACCAATTTTTGCTTCATGTATTTTGAGTTATGTTACTAGGTACATAAATATTTATAATTGGTAATACAGCTCTCCTATTTTATCATTATGAAGGTACCTTTATTTTTTCTTTATTAGCTTTCTTCTGATAAAGGTGATCATGCTGTATCATTTTCCATTGTTGACTTTAGCTTGTTTTCATATTTAAAGTAGTATGTGTGTGTGTGTGTGTGTGTGTGTGTTGGTCAAAATAGAGTTGAGTCTTGATTTCTTATCCATCATTGCATTGTTGAGGCAGTCTCTCTCTCTCTCTCTCTCTCTCTCTCTCTCTCTCACACACACACACACACACACACACACACGATGCAGGATGTCGGCGTTATAATCTGAGTTCTGTGGATATGTTGTGCTACACGGTAAAGGGATCTGGCTGCACGTGAGGAGGTGACCGAGGTTAGTGGAAGAGCAGCTCCCAGTGCACAGAGGCCTGGGCTTCTGTATTCAGCACAAAAACAAATGAGTAAATACATAAAGATCACAGCTAGGGCTACGTTTTTTGATCAGCTGAGCACATGACAGGAAGATTTATAACACCCAAGGCAGAAGCTTCTGCACAAGGCGCTCATACAGCTTGTTAGTTATGATGGTCGCATGCCGGGCGACCCTCAAACGCTTCGGGCCTCTGCTCCCTCCTATCGGCTCTTTACACAGGGGTCTTATAACAAACCACTCAAAGTTGTAAACCACTTAGAAGATGTAAAGTATGACATAAATTCTAAATAACAGCATGATCAATCCCATCCTGTTGAAAGCGATTGAAGTGTGGCGGAGTGCATGGGGGAGTCAGGCTTGGCTTTCTGAGGCTGTGCACCCGTTTTCTGCTTGGGTGTCATTCCATTTTGCAAAGCTGACTTTCAGCCTGAAACCTCCTAGCTGCCTCTTTGGGAGCGATGGCCAACATGCAGAAGACAGAGGCGATTCCAGACGCAGGGAAGGAGGCTTCCTCTACACGTCCTCTCTCGGGCACCGTGCTGAGCACTGGACACTTTGGACACGAGTAGATGCCTCCTTTCCCGGGAACGCCTGCTCGCCTGGCCGTCACCCCCTGCTGGCTCCCACCCGGTGCTGGCTGCGCCGGGGCCTTTCCTCCTGGAGCGTTCTCCTTTCTGGATTAAGCTGTCTGCCCCAGGCCCCGGCTGTCTGGTGAAGAGCTTTCCGGGCTCCCGGCAGTGACTCCTGCTATTCGGGCTCACCGACTCCTCCCTGGACTGTGCCATCAGCCTGGCCAGAATCCGCTTGATTTTGTATCACCCCAGATAGGCACCGTGCCCGACGCCCCACAGGCACCCAATAATGGATGGCTGAGTGTGTGGGTGAATGGACAAATGTGTGAGGAGCATTCGGGTGGGGCGCGTGACAGGTGCAGAGAACGGGCGTCACCCGAGCGCTGTCACTCCCAGGCTGGCTTACAGATGCTGACTATTCATTTCACAATGTCCCCGAGCAGACCTGACCTGAAGGTCACTCGAGAGGTCAGTCACTGAAGACATCTGCAAACCTGGGGTGGCAACTGATAGTAGGAAAGAACCGAGGAGGCTGTGGTCCCCTGGCCCCGCGAGGAGGGGTGGGCACTCAGAGCCTGCACGGCTCGGCTGCACATCCGGCCCACCACAGCTCTGGCGTCGGACGCTGACTGTGCTGCCTCTTCCTCACAGCCGCAGGAAACCCTCCTGGGGTCGCCGCTGACCTCGTGCCTCGCTGTGGCGCCCTGGACCCAGCACGTGGCGTGACACATGCTACCCTCCTCACTGGACGCAGCCACTGTGGTCTTCATCTTGTAGCACTCAGCAGTGCTCCCCGAATGATGACTACATGAACAGATGCCACGAAGGAACAGATCACTGCATCAGGAGCAGCAGTGCCTTCCCAGAGGAGGGCTCCAGGGACAGGCAGACAGACTCCATCCAAACACTGAGGCTCCTGTTACCTAAGTGTTCAGAGTAACACCTGCCCTATCTCCACAGTCCATCAGAAGCACCCTCCATCTCCACAGTCCACAGAAATGCTGTCCATCTCCACAGTCCACCAGAAACGTCGCCATCTCCACAGTCCACAGAAACGCCCTCCATCTCCACAGTCCACAGAAATGCTGTCCATCTCCACAGTCCACAGAAACACCCTCCATCTCCACTATCCACCAGAAACACCTCCATCTCCACAGTCCACCAGACACGTCTCCAACTCCACAGTCCATCAGAAACGCCCTCCATCTCCACAGTCCACCAGAAACGTCTCCATCTCCACAGTCCATCAGAAACGCCCTCCATCTCCACAGTCCACAGAAACGCCCTCCATCTCCACAGTCCAGAGAAACATCGCCATCTCCACTGTCCACAGAAACGTCGCCATCTCCACAGTCCACAGAAACGTCTCCATCTCCACAGTCCACAGAAACGCCCTCCATCTCCATAGTCCACCAGAAACATCTCCATCTCCACAGTCCACAGAAATGCTGCCCATCTCCACAGTCCACCAGAAACGTCTCCATCTCCACAGTCCACCAGAAACGCCCTCCATCTCCACGGTCCACCAGAAACCCTCTCCATCTCCACAGTCCACAGAAATGCTGCCCATCTCCACAGTCCACCAGAAACGTCTCCATCTCCACAGTCCACAGAAACACTCTCCATCTCCACAGTCCACCAGAAACGTCTCCATCTCCACAGTCCACCAGAAACGTCTCCATCTCCACTATCCACCAGAAACACTCTCCATCTCCACAGTCCACCAGAAACGCCCTCCATCTCCACTATCCACCAGAAACACTCTCCATCTCCACAATCCACCAGAAACGTCTCCATCTCCACAGTCCACCAGAAACGTCTCCATCTCCACAGTCCACCAGAAACG
>NW_012267307.1:3518521-3526533 GCF_000151885.1 Dipodomys ordii
CCACAGTCCACAGAAACGCCCTCCATCTCCACAGTCCACAGAAATGCTGTCCATCTCCACTGTCCACCAGAAACGCCTCCATCTCCACAGTCCACCAGAAACACTCTCCATCTCCACAGTCCACCAGAAACACTCTCCATCTCCACAGTCCACAGAAACACCCTCCATCTCCACTATCCACCAGAAACACTCTCCATCTCCACAGTCCACCAGAAACGCCTCCATCTCCACAGTCCACCAGAAACGCCTCCATCTCCACAGTCCACAGAAACGTCCTCCATCTCCACAGTCCACCAGAAACGCCTACATCTCCACAGTCCACAGAAATGCCCTCCATCTCCACTGTCCACGGAAACGCCCTCCATCTCCTCAGACCAGAGATGCCCTCCATCTCCATAGAACATCAGAAACACCCTCCATCTCCACAGTCCACGGAAACGCCCTCCATCTCCACTGTTCACGGAAATACCCTCCATCTCCACAGACCACCAGAAACGCCCCCCATCTCCACAGTCCACGGAAACACCCCCTATCTCCACAGTCCACCAGAAACGCCCTCCATCTCCACAGTCCACGGAAACGCCTCCATCTCCACAGACCAGAAACGCCCCCCCATCTCCACAAACCAGAAACCCCTCCATCTCCACAGTCCACCAGAAACGCCCTCCATCTCCACAGTCCACCAGAAACGCCCTCCATCTCCACAGTCCACAGAAATGCCTCCATCTCCACTGTCCACGGTAACACCCTCTATCTCCTCAGACCAGAAATGCCTCCATCTCCATAGACCACCAGAAACGCCCCCATCTCCACAGTCCACGGAAACGCCCCCTATCTCCACAGTCCACCAGAAACGCCCTCTATCTCCACTGTCCACGGAAATGCCCTCCATCTCCTCAGACCAGAAACGCCTTCCATCTCCACTGTCCACCAGAAATGCCCTCCATCTCCACAAACCACCAGAAACGCCTACATCTCCACAAACCACCAGAAACGCCCCCCATCTCCACAGTCCACGGAAACGCCCTCCATCTCCACAGTCCACAGAAACGCCCTCTATCTCCACAGTCTACCAGAAACGCCCTCTATCTCCACTGTCCACGGAAATGCCCTCCATCTCCTCAGACCAGAAACGCCTTCCATCTTCACTGTCCACCAGAAACGCCCTCCATCTCCACAGACCACCAGAAATGCTCTCCATCTCCACAGTCCACGGAAACACCCTCCATCTCCACAGTCCACAGAAATGCCCTCCATCTCCACAGTCCACAGAAATGCCCTCCATCTCCACAGTCCACCAGAAACGCTCTCCATCTCCACAGTCCACGGAAACACCCTCCATCTCCACAGTCCACAGAAACACCCTCCATCTCCACAGTCCACAGAAATGCCCTCCATCTCCACAGTCCACCAGAAACGCCCTCCATCTCCACTATCCACGGAAACACCCTCCATCTCCACAGTCCACCAGAAACACCCTCCATCTCCACAGTCCACAGAAATGCCCTCCATCTCCACAGTCCATGGAAACGCTCTCCATCTCCACAGTCCACCAGAAACGTTCTCCATCTCCACAGTCCACGGAAACACCCTCCATCTCCACAGTCCACAGAAATGCCCTCCATCTCCACAGTCCACCAGAAATTTCCCAGGTTCATGGATATATTCGCAGTAAACTCGGGTACTATACTGGTCTGCAGAGACTCTGGGGGATGTAAAAGTCTCTTAAAACATTGCAGAGAACACCTGTGTGTGCTCCAGAACTGTGTACTGGTATTTGTGCGATCGCTGGTCTCAATGAAGCATTAGAAAAGGCAAGCTTCCGGGTTGGTGGGCTCCGCACTGTCTCCTGCGGTGGCTAGCTTGGCCTTTAGACACACACCACACGGTGTATAAGTTCATGTTTAATACTTCATGTTGTACTGTTGAAGACTCAAAAGCAAAAGGAGTGTAATCACACCTTGAGCAAACCAGCTCAGGGACAGGCCCCAGGCCCCGAGTTCAAGCCCCAGGACCAGCATGCACATGTGTGCGCACACCCTCACACCATATACCCTCAGATTGGCAACATTCACAGCCACACACTTAGGGAATGCTTCCCAGATGTGGAAATTGGAGAGCTAAGAACATGGTTCCCTAAGCATGACCAACAAGGAGGTTAGAAAGTCACAAGGGAATAATGCTGATCCCTGGGTTTGGATTGTGGGCTAGCATGTGCTCATGTGTGTGTGTGTGTGTGTGTGTGTGTGTGTGTGCACGCGCACGTGCACATGCACATATATGTGTGTGTGCATTGCATATCAGTACTACACATCAACACGTGTGTGTGGATGCATGCATGTGTACACCTATTAGTGACATGTGCCGGTGTATACATATGTGCTTAGGTACATGTGCACACATGCATTCCTTAGTGTGCACTCAAGTGTCTCATCACTGCCTAGTCCTTCTCTGGCTGGTGTTGGTCAGTTGAACACAAAGGGACCTCCTGCATCCTCTCTTGGGACACGTGCAGGGAGGCGAACACGCGTGCAGGGCCGTGCTCTACACTCCTGTCCCCCGACAGCTTGCGGGGTGGGCACAGTTAACAAGGCCCACAGCTGGCAGATCTGCGCAGACATAATTGCATGCAAGTGGTAGGGGGGCCGGAGAGCCAGGGAAGAAATAGATAACAAGCAAAGGGAAAAAGTAGCACTGTAAACAACCGGCATATTTCCCCCTCTGCAGAGCAAGCGCTGTGGCTGGAGGCGGTGTCTGTGTGCAGCTTGACTCCTAATCCACATTGCAAACAGCTTCCAGATGCCTCTAGCCCCAACCTGCTCGGGAATTCCTGCCCTTCACAGATGCGTCTCCACGAGGGGGTCTCTCTACAGGCGAAACGCGGTGGATTCCATGAAGCATTCATTTCCAATCTTCCTGATGGGGACTTTTATTAATAAACTCGTTTCATCTGTTTCTTTGATTAGGAAGAGTTTAATCGCTCAGCCATGTGAAGAGCAGGGCCAAGGGCTGGGCAGTTGCTGTCTGCTGTGTGGGTTTGTTTGTGCTCTGTGCACACACGTTCTCCTCCTTGACAGGATGGTCTGGAAGGAAGCACATAAAAGAGGAGCCGAATGACCCTAAGTGCTTCCAGTTGAGTCTAGGCACAGCCGGGGGCTGGAGGAGGCGGCCCAGCTCCACGGGCCGGGCCCCGGGTGCGTGGAGTGGAGGGACGATGGCTCCCAGGCCCTGCAGCAGAATCTCTGCTTCCCAGGACTGGAGCCTCGTCCCCCTGCCCCGGCTGCCGGCCAGGCCGAGGCAGCCCCCAGTCTGTTTAGATGAGAGACAGAAGGAAAGCTTGGCGCTCTGCGGGGATTCCTTCCCCTTCCTTTTTGAGTCCTCTTTGTCCCCTTGGGATGCTCTTCCATGCCGACAGGTGGAAAAACGTGTCCAACTGGAAGGCAAGGAGCTGCACCGGTGACGTCCACCCTGGCTTAGGCTTCGGAGTCAGCTCCTCCTCTCCAAGCAGTGCCCTTAGCCGTCCCTGGACGCTGCTTCCCGTCTCTTCCAGCACTCCCACTCCAGACTTGTGCTGCTGCACTTGGCAGCGCCCCTCCTTCCAAGATGGGAGCGGAGCCTCGCATTCTCCGCAGGTCAGAAGCATGGTCGACGCTCTCAGGAAAACCTCCCCCAGCAGAGGCTCACAGGCTTCCCCTCCCCGGCTCCTTCCAGCTTCTTCCAGCCCTGGCCCCTCCCTCTGGTCACCCACCCCGGCTCCTGGAGGACTTGGGGTTCAGTACTTTCTCCCCACCGCAGAGTCTGGTTCCCAAATGGAGTCAAGAGGGGTCAGTGGTTCTCACATAGTCCACGCCGCACACTCAGCAGGGACCACGAAGGCCTCAGACCCAGACAGTCCGCCACACTGCAGCACATACCCATGCCACACTGCAGCACACACCCATGCCACACTGCAGCACACACCCATGCCACACTGCAGCACACACCCATGCCACACTGCAGCACACACACGTGTCACACTGCAGCACACACCCATGACACACTAAAGCAGACACCCATGCCACACTAAAGCACACACCCATGTCACACTGCAGCACACACCCATGTCACACTGCAGCACACACACGTGTCATACTGCAGCACACACCCATGTCATACTGCAGCACACACCCATGCCACACTGCAGCACACACCCATGTCACACTAGAGCACACACCCATGACACACTGCAGCACACACCCATGCCACACTGCAGCACACACCCATGCCACACTGCAGCACAAACCCATGCCACACTGGAGCACACACCCATGTCACACTGCAGCACACACCCATGCCACACTAGAGCACACACCCGTGCCACACTGCAGCACACACACGTGTCACACTGCAGCACACACACGTGTCATACTGCAGCACACACCCATGCCACACTGCAGTACACACCCATGTCACACTGCAGCACACACACGTGTCACATTGCAGCACACACATGTCATACTGCAGCACACACCCATGCCACACTGCAGTACACACCCATGTCACACTAGAGCACACACCCATGTCACACTGCAGCACACACACGTGTCACACTGCAGTACACACCCATGTCACACTGCAGCACACACCCATGCCACACTGCAGTACACACCCATGCCACACTGCATCACACACCCATGCCACACTGCAGCACACACCCATGCCACACTGCAGTACACACCCATGCCATACTGGAGCACACACCCATGCCACACTGCAGCACACACCCATGCCACACTGCAGCACACAGCCATGCCACACTGCAGTACACACCCATCATGTCACACTGCAGCACACACCCATGCCACACTGCAGCACACACCCATGCCACACTGCAGCACACACCCATGTCACACTGCAGCACACACCCATGTCACACTAGAGCACACACCCATGCCACACTGCAGCACACACACATGCCACACTAGAGAACACACCCATGTCACACTGCAGCACACACCCATGCCACACTGCAGCACACACTCATGCCACACTGCAGCACACACCCATGCCACACTGCAGCTGGCTCTGACACAGCTTTGTTAGCTTCAGCTCATGAGGTGTCAGGAACACAACCCCCCCCCCTGCATTCCAGGAGTGTAGCACCAGCCACGCACGGCCTTGGCTTTCCTAGGCCTGCGACGTGCTCTTGGCTGGCTGCACAGGGGCATGCCCACCCTATTTTCTCCCCTGCCTCCCTACGTTCACCTGAACTCTCAAAGGCATGTCGTTCTTATGACCTACCTCCAAACTCATGTCTGAAATAAATATGTGAAGAAACTTTTTGCCCACACTTAGCTTTGGAGTGGCCCACGGGCTTGCCTGAGACTCATGTTGGGGCACTAGGGCCAGGGACTCCAGCCATTCGGATTCCAGAGAAGCTACCTTCCTTTTCCTGTCCCGCTGTGCCCACCTTGCAGCCCCTGACTGGGCGTGGGGCTGGTCCGCCCCGCGAGCACAAAGGCCGTCTTCAGGGGAGGAAGGAAGCTCACACCCCACGTGCCGTGTCTTTCCGTGGTCTCGGGCCATGCAGGTGTAGTCATTTCTGGTTCTCTGCATAGGACGTAACACACAGATGAAGTGATCCAAGGCGGAGAGGCGCAGCTCATGTCAACCACCAGGATATCTTCCTTCACACAGCTCATTTATCTGAAGGCCACGCTCAGAATCCAACGGGAGCTCGTGAGGCTGATGTCGTTCAGAACGCGAAATGAAATATTTATGCCTGGTTAGTGGTCGGGATCGATGCAGGAGGAAATAGAGTTTCCAGGCACCCAGGAAAGGCCGGGGAGCTTCCTTCTCCCCTGGAGCAGAGAGAGCAGGCCTGTGTCCTGGCTCTCCTCTTGATCCAAGGGCTATCCAAGGCCCACCGTGGCATCGGCTGGCATCTGTGTCACATGCATGCACCGGGTAATAGTGAGGTCTTGCATGAGGGTTCTGGGAAATAATGTGAATCCTCTCAGATGATTAATTGTGGAAAACTCATGTTCTGCTTTTTGGTCGACTGGAGGGATCTGGCCCTTTTCAGGGATATCCAGGCCATCTCCCCATAATGCCATCTGTTTCTTGCTGCTTCCTGCGGGGTCACTGACTATAGTTTTGTCTATGTGACTTTTAATACACCAACAAAATCTTGGAGGGAGGAGGCTACCAGCATCTGGGTGACAGAGCGTGGGTAGCAAGCTGGAGCCGGCATGTGGTAACTCTGGAAGAATGCCACACCAAGCAAGGCGGAGCAGCGGGCCTAGTGGCCACAGGTGAGCAAGGACAGTGGAGCTCGCTATGGGCAGATGCCAACCTGGAGGCAGCAGGCCTGCCCAGAAACGTGCAGTCTGGACTGGAGAGTGAAATGAGTTCTAGGCCTCAAAGCTTCAAGGGCAGGGAGAACAAAGGCCAGGCACAGGCCGGGGACCCTTCTGGGCCTTTGTCGGCGGGCGGCCATTCCCACCAGTCAGGAGCCTGCTGTCCTGCTGCAGATGTCCTGCGGAACGGATCAAGAAACCATGTCCAGCCGTCCCTCAGCTGCTCAGGGTCTGCCTTCAGATCTTGATCTGTCACTTCTGATTCTCCACGAAAACATTACAGAGAAAAGAGGAGCTCACAAGCAAGGGAAGGTGGGCTACAAAAGAATTACTCAATAAAAAGGCAAAGATAAAGTAATAAAAGTAACGGCCATGGTGAAAACAAACAAACAAACAAAAAGCCCAAGCAGGTAGAAGCGTCAGCGGAGGCCAGGCAGGGTCTCCGGACTGGATGAGAAATAAATAAAGCAATAAAGCATGTTCTCTGCCCGGAGCCAAAGGTCCAGCAGGGAGCGGGGCTGGGCCAGGGTCCCAGGCGAGGGTCTGGGCGGAGGACGCTGGCCACAGCCCCCCTTTCTGCTCACACAGCAGCCAGCGGGCCCCTAGCCACTGTTTAATGACCAGCGGGGCATGAACTCTAACAGGCAGTAGAGCCCCTGCCCTCTGGCCTGGCCATCCTGGTACCAGAGGGGCAGGTGATCTTTCCCCCTTGTCAACTTCAGCACCTCCTCTAGAGGATTCTAGAATGCAGGAGGGTCCACACACACACAGAGCTGCCCGGGCCCCACGGTGGTCCCCTCCCCCTTCCCAGTCCTGCTGACTCATCTGGCCTGACCGTGAACAAGCTAACTCCTTCGCTTCTGTTTCTTTCCCTGCCAAAAGGGTTAGGACGGGTGCCTTGTCTACAGGCTCCTGTGATGACAAAGTAAAATTCACAGCACATGACCGAGTGACGTTGCCATCTCTGGCCATTTCACAGCACGTGACCGAGTGACGTTGCCATCTCTGGCCATTTCAGAGCACGTGACCCAGTGACGTTGCCATCTCTGGCCATTTCACAGCACGTGACCGAGTGACGTTGCCATCTCTGGCCATTTCAGAGCACGTGACCCAGTGACGTTGCCATCTCTGGCCATTTCACAGCACGTGACCCAGTGACGTTGCCATCTCTGGCCATTTCAGATTGTTTCTGTGCAGTATGTGTGTGTTAGCATGTGACAGTGTGCGTTTCGTGCTATGCTGGGATAGCATTAGGGTTGGCACTGAGTACGGATCGCACAACATGCCCCTCACTGTGCCCCTGGGCACGTGGGGACACTTGGACACCGCCTGCATCCTCCTAAGCTGGCACTGCCTGTCGGTGTTACTTAGCTTTAGGTTTCTGTGAGCAAACACGGGAGATCAGCAACTTAAGGTTCACCATGCTGCATTTCAGCAGTTTCAGTCATGGTCAGCCGGCTCCATCGTTTCTGGGCTGCAGGGAGGCAAAACCTCAAGGCCCAGGTGGGTGGGGACGTAGACTGGGTCAACACGCAGCCCCACGACAAGTCCCCCGTACCTGCTTCCTCCAGTGGCCTCCCTCCACACGCCCCCTCCAGTGGCCTCACTCCACACGCCCCCTCCAGTGGCCTCACTCCACACGCCCCCTCCAGTGGCCTCACTCCACACGCCCCC
>NW_012267307.1:3526583-3532298 GCF_000151885.1 Dipodomys ordii
CACGCCCCCTCCAGTGGCCTCACTCCACACGCCCCCTCCAGTGGCCTCACTCCACACGCCCCCTCCAGTGGCCTCACTCCACACGCCCCCTCCCTCCAGTGGGCATCGGATCAACTTCTGTTGGTGAGGTCAGCACTGTCAGGTCAAGTCACTTCCCCAGCCGGCTAGCTGGCTCCCAACCTACCAGATGATGCTACAGCATCGCCTGACCCCCAAACCCATCACTGACCTCCCAAACCCATCACTGACTCCCAAACCCATCACTGGCCCCCAAACCCATCACTGACTCCCAAACCCATCCCCTGGCCCCCAAACCCATCACTGACCTCCCAAACCCATCACTGACTCCCAAACCCATCACTGACACCCAAACCCATCCCTGACACCCAAACCCATCACTGACCCCCAAACCCATCCCTGACACCCAAACCCATCACAGCCCCAAACACATCCACTGACCCCCCAAACCTATCCCCTGACCCCTAAAACCATCACTGACCCCCAAACCCATCCACTGACCTCTCAAACTCATCCACTGATGCCCAAACCCATCACTGACTCTCAAACCCATCCACTGACCCCCAAACCCACCCACTGACCTCCTAAACCCATCCAATGACCCCCCCAAACCCATCACTGATACCCAAACCCATCCACTGACCCTCAAACCCATCCACTGACCTCCAAATCTATCCACTGACCCCCAGGCTCACCAACTGACCTTACACCATCCGCTGACCCCTAAACCCATCCACTGACCCCCAAACCTATCAGTTGATACCCCAAGCCTAACTCATCCTCAAGCCCACCAACTGACCCCCACACTCACCAACTGACCCCTAAACCTACCAAGTGAACCTCAAACCACCAACTGAACCCCAAACCACCAACTGAACCCCAAACCACCAGCTGACCCTTAAACCCATCCACGGACTCCAAACTCATGAACCAACTGACCCCCTATAACCCAGCAACTGACCCCCAAACCACCAACTGAACCCCAAACCACCAGCTGACCCCTCAAACCTCCGACTGACCCCTCACCTCCAGCATTCCATATCTAGATTGCAGCTGTACCCTGGCCTCCATGTTCATCTCATCTTTTCTCTGCCTTGAGTCATGCCCTTCTTTTGCTGTCTACTTCCTCCTCTGTGGAAAATTCTGGGCCCTGTACATTTTTAGAGCACAGCCCAAGCCTCTGCGGACCTCTGACACAGATTATAAGTTCAAGATTTCCCTAAACTGCCAGGGAAAGACGCAGACTCCACTGGCCCAAGGGACATGAGCAAGGAATGGAGTCTGGGGGAAATCTGGCGTTGTTCTCTGCCCTGTGGACAGGACCTGAGCCTCACCGTCACCCACGTGCAGAGTGGGCGTAGGGATGACAGCAGCCGCGCTGCCGGGCCTCAGCTTTCAGAGCTTCAGACGGGCTCCACTGTGCGTGCGGGGTGGGCGAGCCTCTCCCACACAGTCTCCATAGCAATGCCTGAGCACGATCATCTCCATGGTGATCCATTCCACAGGACCAAGGCCCCCCACCATGGATGCTTTGCTCTCTGATTGGTCCAACAACGATCATCTCCCAGGAGACTGCTCAGACTCCTTGGGGTTGAAGCAGATCGGTGGAGGAACGGTGTCACCTCCAGACTCCACAGCCCCAAAGCCGCTCAATCAGGGCACGCTGCGCCACTGCTGGGGAAAGGGTCTTCTCCACTTGGGCCAGGTCTCCCACAGCACTTGGCCTTGTGCTTAGACTATTGCAATGCTTGGGACGCGTCTCATCACGTTCATTGACAAGCACTGCATTTCCTGTGAGCACCCTCACCAAGCACTGGGACCGGCCTGGGCTTACTGTTCCTTCCTTCAGTTGGGCCATGTTCCCAGCCTTTGCTCATCTCCCAGCCCTGAGTGACTGATGGATTCGTGAAGAGTCTTCACCCTCGTGGGTCTTGAGGTCTGGTGCAGTCTGTAAACAGACACATACGTGCCTAATTATAAATGCAAGAGCAGATGTTTTTACAAGGGGTTAACTCTCATTAGTGAGGGCTTGGAAGGTTTCATAGGGAAGGAAGTCTTGAATCAGTCAGAAGAAAAACAGAGTTTGTGTGGAGGGAGTGCATCCTGTGTGTGATTAATTTTATTTGTCAACTTGACTGGGCTGCGGGCGGTGCAGGTAGCTGTAAAACATCCTCTGGGTGTGTCTGTAAGGGCCATTCCGGAAGCCATCAGCATCAAATAAGGAGACGAAGAAAACAAGCCGGTCCACTATAGCCTCTTAGCCTGGGTGAGCATCTCCAGCCGCCCAGGACCCACTGGAAAGATCTGTGAGGATGCCACTGGCACTGACTTGAGCTGAACATCGGTCCCCTCCTACCTGGCGATTGGGGTCTGTGAGCCTCCACTGTCAGACCTGGAGGGGACGTAAGAAGACATCAGCTCTCTTGAGCCCGTTGCTTCCAGGGCGTGAGGCCTTGCTCTCCAGCTGGGACACAGACTTGGTGACTTTGCCCCTGTGGGATAGTTAATCTGGAGATTCATTTATTAATGAAAAATAATCAATCTCCAGATTCATAATCCCAGAGAGTTTCGTGCAGGTGCCAGCGCTACAGGTCAGCCAGAGGCGGGAGGGCAGGAGGGAACCCGCTGGCGTGGCGCGTGAGGAGGAGGCCAGTGGAGAGGATGTTGGAGGCAGGAGGGAGGAAGAAGACCAGGGGTGGAGGAGGCAGGCCGGGAAGGCGCCCGGGACATCGCATGGGCTTGGAAACAGGACTTCGTGGCGTGGGTTGTACACAGGAGCCCCAGAGAGCCTGACCCAGACCCAACCCTGGGGCCGAGGACGGAAGAAGGAGGAGAGCTATGCTGCTCCCTCTTTGTTGGTGTAGAGATGTGTTATTATCCGTAAGAAGGTCTTCAGAGGGCTTCCAATCCAGCGTATCTGTGATGAGTTCCCGCATTGTCATCAATGTTGCCCTCCATGGCTCAGAGGTTGAGCTGTTAGTGTGGCTACTTCCAGCTTTTCTCTCCCTCTTTTCCTACCCCGGGGCTCCCCACCGGTTGCCCACAGCACCGCTGATTCTCAGCACCTCCAGATCCCTCGTTCCCCACGGAGGGGGATGGAGAGGGCGGGGGGGGGAGCTGAGCCTGCAGCCCAGCCTGGATCCCTCTCCTCACGGTGGACTTCCCCGCTTGACTCTGCTCCTAGCCGCTCATCCTGGTTCAGCTCTCAGCACTCAGTGCTGAAGCAGATTGCACTTTTGCAGGTTGCTTGCTGTGGTTGCGTCACACTGAGTGGGAAACTGAAGCCCACCTTTTCAAAACTCCCCTCTCAGCCTCTCCCCTACTGGAGCTCAGCGGCCGGCCTGACACACAGCAGCGCCAGGCTCCCGAAGCCTCGTGCCTCCGAGCCTGCGCCGGGCTCCCCACCCAGCTCCCAGACTCTCAAAGACACTAGCCCCCGCAGGCAGGGGACAGAACCCGGCAGGAAAACAAACTCCGCAAGGCACATTTACAGTGAGTTTGTGTTTTAAAATTATATGTCTTTGTTCCCGTCAGAAAGAACGACTGCTGCAGTGAGATTATTTTTTAAACAATAACCTGCAGAAATGCTTTCTAAACTTCACCCTCACCCGCCACTCCGCCCCTGAGCTTCCCGGGGAACACTACCTTCCCAGCCCCGCTCCCGTGCTCCCCCCGTGAATCCTCCCCGCTCCTGCTCTGTAATTGCCTTCACTTTTGTCGGAAAAAAGCTTTTTGTTTGTTTTCTTTCCTGGAAACATATGGTTGACAGTGGGGACTTTGTTATTTCCTGATTTGAAAGGGAGACCACGGCTCCCACTCACCTGTGAGCAGAGCGTTTGGAGGAGGCGCCGCGGCCCGGCTCCATCAGAGCCTGGCTGTGAGTCCAGCCCCGATCAAAAGCCACAAGTGGAGAGGGGACAGCCCCAGCAGATGGCCCCTGTGCACAGAGCACCGTGAAAGCCTACAGAACAATTACCTCCGAGTCACGCTAAGCAGAAACAAACAATCACCCATTCAAGTGGGAATTAGCCACCACCTTCCTCCATGCCTCCAAACAAAGTCCCGGAATCCCCTTCTCCAGCAGAACTGGACAGGCAGAGCTGCTCCCCGTGTCTGGAGCCCAAGCCCCACCGATGTAGACATGTGCGTTGCTAATGGCTCTCTTACGAAGCACGTGGACACTCGGTTGATTCTGAATAAGCCTCTAAGTGGCTCTCCAGCCCTGAACCGGGCGCACATCACCAACAAGCAGCCAGCGTGTCCGTCTGCCGGCCCCTCCTTGTGCTCCATGTGTAGACAGAAAGTCCTGGAAGGGAGCAGCCTCTGAGCGCACCCTCGGCCCCCCTCTGCCCCGCCTCCCCTGCAGATGGGAGAAGCCCAGGACTCCTGCCTCTCCCCAGGGACCGGCCAGGCCCGCACCCTGGCTTTCCTGGCTCCCCAGCTGCAGGGTGGTGCTGCAGCCTTCTCCCTGAATCTCGCTTGCTGGGGGGCTGCCTGGCCATCTTGGCCCGGGGCTCCTCACAAGACTCGGGTTCCGGCCCTGAAAATGGAGCTGAGGCTGGTCAGTGCGGGTGGCTGGCGTAACGAATGAATGGCTTGGCTCCTACGGCCCCTTTCTTCCTGCGAGCTCGGTGCTCAGGCGGCCGTTAGCCGTGAGCGGGCAGCCAGCACCGCCCAACCAGGACGTGGGAGTCAGAGGGCCAGCAGAGAAGGGGTCACAAGAAGTGGGCAGGGGAAGCAGCAGGCTCTCTCCTCCCCCCCCCCGTGGCACCTGGCACTCTGCATTCCTTGCTGCTTCAGCCATGGAGCTGGTGAGAAGAAGCTCTCCAGACCCAACTGCCTTTGGCTGCAGAAGTGAGCCCCAGCAAGCATCCTCGGCTGCATTTGTTTCCTAGGCCTGCTTCATAATCTGTATTTTGCTCTGCTTAATGCATTCTCCCCCACAGTTGCCAGATATCCAGTGGTGACACCGGGAATGACAGGATGATGGGGGGAAACCCAGCATTAAATGTCAATTATCAACAAAGCACACTTTCCCAGCATGGCGTGGGCCACAGTGCTCCACCCGCACCTCCCCAAGGGCTTCCCTCTCCCGTCTCCCTCCCACACCAGCTGCCTCCCAACCCGGCCTGCTCTGCAGACTTCTGCCTTCGTCCAGCTCCACCACCCTGGGCACCGTCCTGCCTCTCATTGTCACGGCAATGTCCACCTGGGGCCACAGGGGCAGCTCTTTGTAGGCCACTGCGGGCCTGGAGGCCCCATGGGGGAGGACCACCGGACGCTCAGCCGTGTGGGGAGGACCACCGGACGCTCAGCCGTGCGGGGAGGACCACCGGACGCTCAGCCGTGTGGGGAGGACCACCGGACGCTCAGCAGTGCGGGGAGGACCACCGGGGGAGGACCACCGGACGCTCAGCCGTGCGGGGAGGACCACCGGACGCTCAGCCGTGCGGGGAGGACCACCGGACGCTCAGCTGTGTAGGGAGGACCACCGGACGCTCAGCCGTGCGGGGAGGACCACCGGACGCTCAGCCGTGCGGGGAGGACCACCGGATGCTCAGCTGTGTAGGGAGGACCACCGGACGCTCAGCCATGCGGGGAGGACCACCGGACGCTCAGCCATGGGGAGGACCACCGGACGCTCAGCCGTGCGGGGAGGACCACCGGACGCTCAGCCGTGCGGGGAGGACCACCGGA
>NW_012267307.1:3532348-3538660 GCF_000151885.1 Dipodomys ordii
GGGGAGGACCACCGGACGCTCAGCCGTGCGGGGAGGACCACCGGACGCTCAGCCGTGCGGGGAGGACCACCGGAGCTCAGCCATGGGGAGGACCACCGGATGCTCAGCCATGTGGGGAGGACCACCGGACGCTCAGCCGTGCAGGGAGGACCACCGGACGCTCAACCATGTGGGGAGGACCACCGGACGCTCAACCATGTGGGGAGGACCACTGGACGCTCAACCATGTGGGGAGGACCACCGGACGCTCAGCAGTGCGGGGAGGACCACCGGATGCTCAGCTGTGCAGAGAGGACCACCGGATGCTCAGCCATGGGGGGAGGACCACCAGATGCTCAGCCATGGGGGGAGGACCACCAGATGCTCAGCAGTGCGGGGAGGACCACCGGATGCTCAGCTATGGGGGGAGGACCACCGGATGCTCCATTGTGCGGGGAGGATCACCGGATGCTCAGACGTGCGGGGAGGACCACCGGATGCTCAGCTGCGCAGGAAGGACCACCAGATGCTCAGACGTGCGGGGAGGACCACCGGATGCTCAGACGTGCGGGGAGGACCACCGGATGCTCAGCCATGGGGAGGACCACCGGATGCTCAGCCATGGGGAGGACCACCGGATGCTCAGCCATGGGGAGGACCACCGGACGCTCAGCCGTGCGGGGAGGACCACCAGATGCTCAACCATGTGGGGAGGACCACCGGATGCTCAGCCGTGCGGGGAGGACCACCGGATGCTCCATTGTGCGGGGAGGACCACCGGATGCTCCATTGTGCGGGGAGGACCACCGGATGCTCAGACGTGCGGGGAGGACCACCGGATGCTCCATTGTGCGGGGAGGACCACCGGATGCTCCATTGTGCGGGGAGGACCACCGGATGCTCAGCCATGGGGGGAGGACCACCGGATGCTCAGCTGCGCAGGAAGGACCACCGGACGCTCAGCCATGCAGGGAAGACCACCGGACACTCTGCTGCAGGGCCAGCATTTAGAGGGAGCTCCATGGATGCCTTTGGAATGGGTAAATCTCTGCCACTTTTGTGCCTCCTGTCGGGCACCGGAAGAACCAAACTATTTCTGTTCTTCTCTGCATCTTGAAGATAAAGTAGCAATCACCTGCCTTCCAGGACTGAAATGAACAAGCGATGCATTTCTCCAAAACAAGTTTGTTGTTTTCAAATGCTTAGGCTGTAAAAGCTCAACTAGAGGACAAACTCTTGACAAATAACTATCTAATAAATATGCTTGCAAACTAATTAGAAACGTTGATGGTTTGGTGAGGCTGTGTATGTTTGGAGGTCATTGTGATTCTCCTGTATTTGTACATTGGTTTTCTGTTCCATTGAGGGGAACTTCACTCTAACTCTGGCAGGGGAGGATTCTCAGCTTCCAATGGAGGCACCATAAGGAGATCTGCCCAGTGTGGCCCTGTCCAAGACTGCCGCGTCATTAGCTCTCATGGAGGAACACTTAGTCGCTTAGAATAACGTCTGTGGAAAGAACACTGAGCTAGAGGAGCCATTGTTTTAGAAGTGAACCCAAGGTAAGCCAAGGAAACAAATAGCCTTGATAGACAGTGTAATCATGGAGTGATGACCCTTGGCATTAGGTCTGAAAACACTTCACACTCTGCAGAGTTCATTTCTAATCAGAAGTGAATTACACTGCTTTCCATATTATGTTTAATTAAAGCATGAGCAAATTGTTGTGACAACTGGATGGTAGCTTCAGCCCAGCCCAGGTTCAGCACGGCGGCAAAAGGGGTGCAAGCAGCCATTGTCTGTGGAAACTGCACTTAGTATAAAATGATTGGTTTCACCAATTTAGATCTATTTTCTTAAATAAATAGAAATGCTAGGAAAGAACCAGACTCTGGTGGTTCACACCAGTCATGCTAGCTACCCAGGAAGCTGATCAGAGGATCACTGTTCAAAGCCAGCAGGGGCAGGGAAAGCCTGTGAGACTCTTATCTCCAGTTAATCACAGAAAAAATCTGAAGTGGTGCTGTCACTCAAGTGGTAGAGTGGTGCTAGCCTTGAGCAAAGGAGCTTAGGGACAGTGCCAGGCCCAGAGTTCAAGGCCCAGGCCCAGTAAAAAACAATGCTAGGATAGTGTTGACTTCAGATTGGAGGACTGTTTCGTAACTGGAAAAGAAGACTGTTTAGGTACAACCCATTCTTTCTCATAAGAGCAGATCACATCATTTCACTGGGGTAACATTTATCGCACCTGTTCCAAGAACCAAGACAGTGCTCACCTCTTGACCTAGTTTTCTCATTACAGAAAAGTTGTACAGTCCTCTGTTTCTGTAAGAATGTGGTTCTCAGTGCAGTTGTAATTGATTATGCAGAAAAGTTGTATTTGAAAAACATGTCCAATGAGCTGGGAAAATAATTATACAAAGGTAATTCAATTTAAAATGAAGAAGGAAGAATGCGCTAAGCAAACTTGCCTACCATGGAAAGCCATAGTTTGCACACGTGCACATGAACATGTGTTTTCTAACTCATGTATACATGAACACATGTTTTCTTACACACCTATTGTACATATTTGGATATATAAATGAATATTTCTTCTATAAACAAGCATATAATCCCATAAGTAATTTAAAAATCAGCATGCTCTTCTCAAATGGTAAAATTTACGTAGAGATGGATATGTGATGTTTATGAAAACCACATATATACACAAGCATGCGTATTAAGAAAATAGCTAAAAATAAGCAGGATAAACTACTCTGGATAATGTGAAAATTAAACACTACAGATACAAGGAGGTAATATCTCGTACTTAAAATCAAGTAACATAGAGAGAACTATTCACTTAATTTAAAATAATAGTAATGCCATTTTAAAAACTTGAGCCAATGAGGTCAAGAGCAGATTACTGAATGCACTGAATCTCATTCCAAATTATTCAGTCATTTTAAAGCCAGGGAGAGTCAGACATCTAATTGTATTCTTAAGGTCAGTTCCTTTTCCTTTCAAGGGCAGAAGAAAAAATAAGACCTTGGATTGACTGCTGGGACTCTATGATGAATCCCAGGCCAAACCAGGAGGATGCATGAAATCGTTTTTTGCTGGTGACCTACTACTGTTAACCCAATAACTGTGGTTCCTTAAGTCTTATTCTCTATTTCATTTTATCATAATATTAATATAATTAAGATGAGTATGGATAATCTAATTTATCAGCTTGCTTCAGTAGAAAGATACTCATTTTAAGTAATTTGGAATTCATGGAGGCTATTAGATTATACTCTTTTAATCAACAGAGCTTGAATTCTTATCAGTACATTTTGCATTATGATGGAAGACATTGATTAAATTGTGCTTAATGGATTATCAGATATTATCTTCTGTGCAATTTGTAAAGAATTAAGCTAATAATTTTCCAATCTTAAGGTCCAGGAAATTTAGTTTCTTTAATAGGGCATGATTTATTACTTGAGCAATGATTAGTGTGATACAATGTATGGCAATTAAATTTAGAAAGGTTGCTTGGTCACTTAAGAGAACAAATACACATGAGCAAAGAGCTTTTGAGAAAAATGTATCCAGCTATAATTTTTATTGTGATAAAATGAATGCACTCAAAAGAAGACAGTAGTCACCCTACTTAAAAAACAACAACACAATATGGCTAAAAGCCATCTGGTGCTATATGTAAGGATTTCCTAATAACTTACTAAAACATATATATATATATATATATATATATATATATATATAAAGACATAGTTCTTTCCTGCATAGTTTAGAAAATCACACAATCTGAATGCTTAAAAGAAAAGATAAAACTTCATTAAAGAAAAAAATCATAAAGCTATACCAGGTGGAATTTCATTTTAGAAGAGTATATACTAAGATACATTTTAATTATGTGTATGTAGAGAAATTTGGAATTTTGAAACTAGAAACTGTAATGAATCTCTCAGGTCTGCCAATATTTCACCTTACTCTAAGTTATCATTTACTACTTCTTTCTCAATTACAGTCTCTTCCCTTCATCGTGCTTCATTTCTCCTAAAATCACCTCTGCATTATTGCTTCTTATAAACATAAGAACTGTCTTCACATAGGTGCAGTGCTTTTGTGCATAGACCCTACAGGACTTTCGGCCAAGTACGTCTTTGTGTCTTCTCTTAGCCAGCTCTTCAAATTGTAAGCAAGACCGCTCTCTTCAGGTGTCTATGAGGAGAATAAAATACTGTATTTGCCATATTGAATGTAACTACTTGCATCAAGTCAGCCAGGCTGGAAATATCTGGCTTAAAGTAAGAACTTGAGATTGTCACATTACAAGACCCAACCCGCTGTGTCCTACAGGCTGGTTTTGTATAGACTGATCTTTCTGACAACTCATTATTTTGTTGTTGTTGTTGTTTTTTGGGTCCGGTTGTGGGGCTTGAACTCTGGGCCTGGGCTCTGTCCCTGAGCTTTTCTGCACTCTACCACTTTAGCCACAGAGCCACTTCCAGTTTTCTGGTGGTTAATTGGAGATAAAAGTCTCACAGTCTTTCCTGCCAGGACTGGCTTTGAACCACAATCCTAGATCTCAGCCTCCTGAGTAGCTGGGATTACAGGTATGAGCCATCAGCATCTGGTATTTGAGGATTTATTAAAGATAAAGAAAAGGGGAAAATGGGGGGAGAGAGCAAAGCTATCCTTGAATGATTACTGTAAACCATTGCTTCTATTCTAAACATCTGAAACCATCCATGCAGCAGCATCATTGGGGTGAATATATCAAAAATATAAAAATTAATTGTGTCCTTTTTACTGTGGCTGCTAAGCTGCCAATTGCACTAGAGAATGTTAGAAAAAATGAGGGTCACCTCCACAATCTGCCCACACAGCTCCTCCACGTTAAACGAGAAAGGAACTCCTCACAGAATGAAAGGGGACGAACGTGATGAACGGGATTCACAACCAGCCTCAATCACGGCCTCATTCTAACCACGGCTCCTGTGGCGCTGCCCTGGCACGGCCAGAGATGCCGAGCTGAGAGCAGAGTCCGATTCCTCGCGTCCCAAGCAAAGCCGCTTGCGGGGTGCACACGGTGCCTGCCCCAGGACCGGGAGGCTGGCAGCACCCCAGGAAAAGCAGGAAGGACTGGGGCCTTGTTCAGAGAGTACGGCCAGGCTGACGTGGATGCCTTGTCCAATGTCAACAAAGGGCATACATTCCTGGGTCATGTGATCGGAGTCTCTAAGCTCCCTGGTAGAGTGAGGACTGGCCCTGTGGCCCTCAGCTAGTCACTGGGCTGGCCATACGCAGATCCCCTCACCCAGTCAGGAGCACGGGATCCTGGGGCAGGTGTAAATTCTCACTTTTACTTCAGTGTGCTCAGGCCAGTAACATCTGGAGTCTCCTCTGTCCTCTCCGAACAGCTCCTTAACCCAGACACCGGTGTGGGGCGTCTAGAGGAACTGGGGCCCTTGTTGATCTTGAGTTGTGCTTTGACATCCAGCTACAGCATGAGGACGGCCATCTCTCCAGGTGGGCCCTGCGTTCTAGGTATCAGGACAGAGATGGCACTCCAGTTGGCAGAGAATGTGTGCCCCATCGCTGGAATGACCTTTAACATTTCATATTGCTACCCAACTGCCCGACGCACCAGGTCCCTGGGTTACACCAAGAGGGTTTTAGCTCTGTGTGAATTTGAAAACTCCCTTTGCCCTAACACGGGACTACGCTAAACAAGCGAGTGCCGCCCGTGCCCAGGTGCAGCACGCCGGCCGCCAGGCAAAGCTCCTCTGAGATGGGCGTGGGTGTTTTGCACACTTGGCAGACGGAAGTGAGATAGTCATCAGCCACGAGAGGGCCCTCAAGCCCTTCCACCCACCGCCACACCCATCTCGACACTGCCCGCCACTCCCTGGAGGGCAATGCACACCTTCCTGTGTCGGGCGGACGCAGGTGTGGATCTTGGAAACCACGCGAGGCAGGGGTCTGGGCCACTCCGTTTGTGTGTCTGCATTCCAGAGGATCACTGGGGTCCTCCGCGGAGCTGCTTGCCCACGGCCCGGAGCAGGACTGACAGGGGCCTTTGCCTTATGGGCCATGACCGAGGTGGGCACCTGCTGTCTTCTCTGGGAACCTCACATCCAGCTGCTGGGACTTGACCACAGGCCCTGAAACATCGCCAGAGTGTGGGGCGATGGTACAGCAATCACAACAACAGACGACGACAACAACAACAGACAGCAGCAACAACAGACAACAAGAACAACAGACAACAACAATAACAACGATGGACAAAACAACAACAGACAACAAGAACAACAGACAACAACAGACAACAACAAC
>NW_012267307.1:3539330-3539587 GCF_000151885.1 Dipodomys ordii
AACAACAACAGACAACAAGAACAACAGACAACAACAGACAACAACAACAACAGACAACAACAATAACAGACAACAAGAACAACAGACAACAACAACAACAGACAACAGCAACAATAACAGACAACGACAACAACAACAGACAACAAGAACAACAGACAACAACAGACAACAGACAACAGCAATAACAACGATGGACAAAAACAACAACAGACAACAGCAACAACAGACAACAAGAACAACAGACAACAACAATAACA
>NW_012267307.1:3540287-3556358 GCF_000151885.1 Dipodomys ordii
CAATAACAACGATGGACAAAACAACAACAGACAACAAGAACAACAGACAACAACAGATAACAACAACAATAACAGACAACAATAACAGACAACAACAGCAACAACAGACAACAAGAACAACAGACAACAACAATAACAGACAACAACAATAACAGACAACAAGAACAACAGACAACAACAATAACAGACAACAGCAACAACAGACAACAAGAACAACAGACAACAACAATAACAGACAACAACAATAACAGACAACAAGAACAACAGACAACAACAGATAACAAGAACAACAATAACAGACAACAATAACAGACAACAATAACAGACAACAACAGCAACAGACAACAATAACAACAGACAACAAATAACAACAACAACAATAACAGACAACAATAACAGACAACAACAGCAACAACAGACAACAGACAACAACAGATAACAACAACAATAACAACAAACAAAAATAACAACGGACAACAACAATGGACAACAACAACAACAACAACCAAAAAGTCCAACCATAGCTGGAAACACAAACAGTGCCCATCATGCAGAAACCGCCTTGGCGTGCAGGTCATTGGTGATTTCATTTGTAAGTAATGTTTAGATTGTCACAGATTATATGTTGCTCTGCTCCCCTGACATTTGTTGTACAGCAGGATTGATTTTTGTGCTCCAGTATGAAAAGGTCACTTTGATCAATGCAGTGTAATTGGCACTAAATTAGGATCATATCAGGTTATTTTGCTATTTAATGATGAAATATTAAAGAAAAGCATGGGTAGATTGCAGGCACTACCATGCACTACAAACCTGCTGTAATGATGCTTTATTTTTTAAGAAAAATGGGGAGGAAAACAACTAAAGTGCCGAAAATGACTGTGATGTATTGGAAGAGTGGCCCGGAATTATATATTTTCATTTGAGATAGACTGAAAGCCCCAGACACAAAACACCAAGCCCAGCAGTGAATCCTGCTCTGCCACTCTGCGAGAACCCTTGCAAGGAAGCCATTGGCGTCCGTGCTCATTACGTGCTAGTTAGAAGTGTTAAGCCTTTTCATTCCGCATATAGTAATTACGCTGAAAAACATTTGTGTGCTCCGCATCCACTTATTAGACAAACCTCAGCCTTTGAAAATCCGAAGCTTGGTTTCAGCCCCTTGCAAATGCTCTCCTCTTCCAGAGGGTGATCTAGACCCCTCCTGGCATTCCAGGTTTGCACCTAAAGTAATTACAAGCATCGTAAGGAGCGTTAAATACTGAGTGTTATTTTCTCCATTGTAAATAGACGTGTTGCCCCATTATCTGAAATGTTGTTGAACAAGGAAAAGCTGCATAAGATTATACTTTCAAATGCAGCTAATGTTGCAGCAAATGTGCCTGGCGCTCTGCTGCTGCTGGGCACATTATCTGTTGCTGCAGGAACTTAATGGGCACTGGGAGGTGTTAACCTTTTTAACAGTTAGAAATATGGAGCCCCACGTATTGATGGAATAATCCGGGTGTGGCGTCACGGAGGGCTGGTGCAGGCGGTCACGTTCACAGCCACCAGGGCAATGAGAGGTGCTGTCTCATCCCCAGCAGCTCCCGCTCAGCCAGTGTGAACTCTGCGCAGAAAGCACCTCCGCGTGCAGTCCTCTAGAAAGGCAGGGGATGTTCACATGAGGCTTTAGGGGGAACGGGAGCGAGGGAATGAGAAGAGGAAATGTATGCATGCATCCGACACTGGGCCAGCATTGGCCCCTTTACTGCAAATAATGAAATGACAGTCGTTGGGGCCAGAAAATGGTATGCCGGCATCGTCTGTGTCCTCATTGGCAGATGGCTGCATGCTGCCCCCATGCATGTAGAAACCCTGTTCCCTGGTGCCTGCACACATAACTTCTCTTGGAGTCGGGTTTGCAGGTATGATCCAACTAAGACAGAACCCTGGGCAGGTGATCCTGTCAGAGACACAGCAGACTCCAGAAGGCGCACAGGAATCTGGGGAGGAAGCAGAGCAGAGGGCAGAGGTGAGTGTGGCTCCTCGGCAGCTGGGAGCTCCGTTTAGACAGGACACAGCTCTTGGGGGAGGGCAGGCCCTGGGCGGCTTGACCTGGGCTGCGGGCCTCGGACCTGGTGGGAATGCGCTCACGTGTTAGCACAGAGGGCAGGCGCTTTCTCTTCGCGGCAGACCCTCTGGTTTGGACGTCCTCCAGCCCTGGCTCTGGCGTTGTCTTCTGTTGCTACTTGCCTCTCCAGGGATTAGGATGAAGTGTCTGCCACAGCCCTTCTCCTCAGAGATCGGGTGATGTGGCCTGAAGCCAGCTCTGGAGCAGGTGCTCCAGCGGGGCCGGCCAGGGCCCATTGGGATCCTGAACCCCACCAGGTTCAACAACCTCTCCACGCCACACCACACGTGTGTGGACACACCTCCACACCACAACACACATGGGTCAGAGCATGTGCCCTGACACAAATGTCAGCACGCAGAGCGTGTGCCCCTGACACACCACACACATGTCAGCACGCAGAGCGTGTACCCCTGACACACCACACACATGTCAGCATGTGGAGAGTGTGCCCTGACACACATGTCAGAATGCAGAGCTTGTGCCCTGACATACCACACTCATGTCGGCATGTGGAGCGTGTGCCCTGACACACATGTCAGAATGCAGAGCTTGTGCCCCTGACACACCACACTCATGTCAGCACACAGAGCATGTGCCCCTGACACACCACACACGTGTCAGCATGCAGAGTGTGTGCCCTGACACACATGTCAGAATGCAGAGCTTGTGCCCCTGACACACCACACTCATGTTAGCACACAGAGCATGTGCCCCTGACACACCACACACGTGTCAGCATGCAGAGTGTGTGCCCTGACACACCACACACGTGTCAGCACATGGAGCATGTGCCCTGACACACCACACGCATGTCGACATGTGGAGTGTGTGCCCCTGACACACCACATGTGTGTCGGCATGCGGAGCGTGTGCCCCTGACACACCACATGCATATCAGCACACAGAGCGTGTGCCCCTGACACACCACACATGTGTCAGCACACAGAGCGTGTGCCCCTGACACACCACACATGTGTCAGCACGCAGAGCGTGTGCCCCTGACACACCACACATGTGTCAGCATGCAGAGCGTGTGCCCTGACACACCACACACGTGTCGGCACACGGAGCATGTGCCCCTGACACACCACACGTGTGTCATCATGCGGAGCGTGTGCCCCTAACATACCACACACATGTTGGCATGCAGAGCGTGTGCCCCTGACATACCACACGTGTGTCAGCATGTGAAATGTGTGCCCCTGACACAGCACACACGTGTCGGCATGTGGAGTGATGTGGAGGCACCTCTTGGGAGTGGGCTCACAAAGCCGAGGAGGAGAACATTCCGGGAAGCCCAGGAGAGCACACCCCAGGGGAGGCCGGGGCTGGAAAGAGGCAAGGCCACAGATGTGAGAATGTAGGCTGAGGACGCGGGGCTGTCTCGGGAAGGAAGCCTGACCACTCACGGAAGGAACGGATCAAGAACAAGGAAACCTCAGAGCTGCTTCTCCCATCCCAGGTGGGGGTGGGTGGCGGCGGCTGCTGGGACCGGCCTGGCCGGCAGGGGTGGAGGGGAAGGTGGACGCGGGCAGCGACACCATCTCTGTGCCCACCGGACTCCGGGGCCCCGAACGGTGAAATGTCACTGGGAAACCCAGATGGGCTCAGGCGAGGGTTCCACCCTCCCTCCCCCTGCCTCCCCCGTGCGGCTCCTCCTAGGCCCCAGAGCTTCAGATCAAAAGTATTCCTCCTTCTTCCCAGGCATGTGGACCCGACTTGTTCTTCAAGTGTCCCGCTAGACGCCAGCACCGCCACCTAGACCCGCTCAGAAGAGGGATCTCACACGGCCCACACTGTGGGCCAGCGTGGCCTCCAGCTGGCCGATCCACCCGAGGGCCACTGTGAAGCCTAGACTCAGCCGCTGGGAACAGATGTCCCAGAACAGACCCCCTCCCCCAAAGGCAGAGAACTTTTCTGTGCATGGGGTCAGCTGACTCGGGTGTGCCCCATGAGGGCTGTTCCCCCTGCGGGCCGGCTGCCCAGGTGTGCACGGTGCCCCCGGCAGGAAGGAGGAGGGCCACACACCACCCTCCTGCAGGCTGTTGGTTGCGTTTGTACTGAGGAGACCAGTGAAGACAGCCCCAGCCGTGGGAGCCGGGCTCCCTGACCCCACGAGCAGGCCGGGAGACTCCTAGAGGAGGCAATGGTCCCCCGTGCGGAGGGTCCCGGGGCTCCAGCACAGCTGGAGATGCAGGCAGAGCATCTGCCCGCTGCATCCAACACCAGTGCACGGGCTGGGTGTCACGGCCTGACCCTCGGCCCAGGGACCGTCCACGAAGCCAGGACTCCTGGTTGTGCACTATCGTCTTCTATCGGCATGTTTTCTGCATTGCTTTTCAGGCCATTTTATTGGCCTTCTGCAACTGACTTGCACAGTGATATATTCTAAAAATAAAAACCCAGCTATCCTGAGTGCCGCCGAGCTGCGACCTCAGCCCTCGGGGACTGGCTGCCTCCATAGATCAAGCACGGCCATCACTCCCAGCCAGTCAGGCTAGAGAGAAGGGGCCACATCCAGGAAGTGGGGCTCCGGGTGAGCCTGGCTTGGCTGAGCGGGGGGATGGTCTGACACCAACGGCACTCTGCCTGGCAGCATCTCACCCCGGGTTTGCTCCAGGTGTGTCTTTGGAGTCGTCCACAATCTTCACCCATGCTTCAGACTGAGTACTTTGTAAATACAAATCCATTCCCCGCAGATCTGGAGAGTGAGAATCCCAAGGTCCAAGCACCAGGAGATGTGGTGTCTCTGGCAGCTCCCCACGGGTGCGTGACGCTGTCCGAGGTCCCGTGCATGTTGGGAGGGGCTGTGGTGGCTCTGCTCATCCACCAGGCTTTTGCAAGGTCACTGATTCTAGCCCTGGTGATGGTATGCGTCCCTAAGACTTTAGCAGCTGCCCGGCCCTTCCTTTAACTGAAAACCACACAGCACTCACGGTTCCTCAGGAGTTCACAGCACAAGCGGCTACATAGCTTGGGCTCCTTCTTAGCGCATAGTGCAGACCCTGACCCTCCTGAGCTATAGAGAAAGTACTCTTGCCAGGTGCAGGAAAAGCAGCCTTGTGCCGTGTCCCAGCCCGCGGTCTCCCTGGAGTAAACCATGTTGGGGCCTCGCCCACCATATGAAAACCACCGTGGGGCCAACAGCACTTCATGACGGCAGTGAGATCTGCAAGGCCAGCTGAGGACAAGCAGCAGAGCGGAGCCCCAGTGCGGCAGCAGAGCCTCGGCCTGGGGAGCTGCCCTGAACCCCCGCACGGGCTCGGACGCACAGCAGCAGAGAACTCCCGCACAGGTTCGGACGCCAGCAGGCCTGTGGCTCCTTCCGTTTGGTCTCCGCACAGCGTCGCGGAGGGCTCCCCTGGAGAGGACAGGCGTGCCTTGGCCTGGGGGGGCTGAGACCGCAGCCCATGCAGGTGCAGGTCCCTGCTCCAGGAGAGGGTCTGTGACACCAGCGCCCACTGTGCGGTGACCGGAAGCTGTGCTTTTGTTCTGGGAGCAGTCGAGCTTGGCTCTCCTGACTCCTGCCTCCCAGAGGCCTAGGGGTGGGAAGATCCCTGGGATCCCCGCCCCCACCCCCGACGTCATAAGGATTGGAAGGCCTTCAAAAGCAATGGGCTGTGTACAAACCCAGTGCTTGAATTTCCTGCTGTGCCACTAGGGCTTGATTCTTAACCACGTTCAGGCATGGCTTTATTTGGAAAAATGGATTAATTTTTTTTTTTTGGTGGTGTGGGGCTTGAACTCAGAGCCTGGGTGCTGTCCCTGAGCCTCTTTGTGCTTAAGGCTGGTGCTCTACCATTTGAGCCACAGCAGCACTTCTGGTTTTTGAGTGGTTCATTGGAGATAAGAGTCCCACAGGGACTTTTCTGCCTGGGTTGACTTTGAACGATGATCCTCAGCCTCCTGAGTAGCCAGGATTACAGACGTGAGCCACTGGCACCTGGAATAAAGGTGCAACCATCAAGGTAACAAGCATCTGCTGAAGAGATCTGTGGATGGAGGTCTCTGCTCTTGTCTCTAGAATCTTCACTTGGATCAACTCGTGTTCTTTCTTTCCAAAAGGACTAATTCTGCTAGTGAGCAACTCACCAGGTGTTCCTTAGAGGTTAGCGCCGTGGCCTGCGCTAGACCGGAAGGAGCAGCATCTGGGAAGATTGGACGTCTCGCACGTCTCTGGTCTGCCAGAATAGAATTGAGGCTGCACCCTGAGAGTCCTCTCCTGGATGGAAGACAAGGAGCAAGCCGTTCTATTCATTCAGGGCTCTCTCTGCCTCCCTCCCCACCATCCACTCACGTGACCGCGTCAGCTGGCTTTTTCTGGGATATGAGCACAGGGGTCATGTGACCCATTAACTTCAGACCTCATTTGCACATCAGAACATCTCCTCTGCAAGCGACAGGTCCCGTCATCTGGGCACAGCCCAGGCCACGGCTGGCTCTGCAAACCGGCACGTGCGCTTTCAGATCCCGCATTACACAGGATTCTCGTGCATTCCGTCATGGAAAAGGCAGCATGCATCTTGTCTCCCGTTGTATGCCTGACGGCCTCAAATTCTCACTCCTCCGGCTGCAGGCTTCCATCTCCAGTCCTGGGATTACAAGCGGACCCCTCCGTGCCCAGTCCTGCAGCTCTTTATTGTGGGGTTGCCGAGCGGTTTCAAAGTGGAAGTGGAAAACTTAAGGGAATCCCAAAAGTATTCTTTGATGTCTGTGAACACAGAACCAAATAAATGTGCCTTGTAATTACGACGGTAATTATGGTCTTGTGAGGCATGTCATCTGAACTTCCCGATGATTGAAGTTGACCCAGATTGCGTTATAAACAAATAGAAACAAACAGGCAGTTGCCCAAGTGGAAATTCTGTTTACCTAGCTTATAGTCCATGCAAGGCTAATGCACACACGGACACAAAGTATTTCCAAAACTCACAGAGCTTCAGAGTGTTGTATTTATGAAGTCTAGAGTCATTGGGTGACAGGTTGATGTTAAAATAGAATACTGGGTAAAATGGGTAATTGAAGTGAATTAACAGTTCTTCAGAAAAGCTATCGCTGTATGAAGAACTTGCTTCCCTGGGTCAGGTCAGTCTCTGTCATAAGAACACAGACCACAAAGCTTGAACAGAAGGCAAACGTGAACTCTGAGTGTGGCGTTTGCTTGGACAGAACTCCAAACACAGAGACAACAAAAGAAATAAGAGAGACACTGGACTTGCTACAAATTTGACATTTTATCCCCTGAAGGACAGCTAGTAAACTCCCAAGTGGAACAAAGGTGGTATGCTTGGGAGAAAATATCAGCACTGGATTATCGATTATGGAGTATACTGGCACCAGTCAACAACAACCCGACTTAAAGAGAACAAAGGATGGAAGTAACAAACAGTCAATGAATACCTGAAAAGTGCTCAACTTTACTGATGAGCGGGGAAATTCAACTCAAAGCCACAGCTGGACTGGGCCGTGGCTCACACCTGCCATCTTAGCTGCTGGGGGAGGCTGAGAGTGTTGGGACCCTGGTTCAAGTTCAGCTTGGACAGAAAATTTCATGAGACCCTTTCTCCAGGTAGATCTGGGCAAGAAGGCACCTGTTCTTTGAGCTACAGGAACACTAAAATGGGAGGATTGTGTCTGGTCTCATCTCAAAAGCCATGTGTGTCAGGAGAGGCTCAGCAGCAGGTGTGTCTGCTTGGAAAGGGGCGGTCCTGAGTTCAAACCTACTGTACCTCAAAAATCACCCCAGGAAGTGGCGCTGTGGCTCAAGTGGTAGAGCGCTAGCCTTGAGCTAAAGAACTCAGGGACAGTGCCCAGGCCCAGAGTTCAAGCCCCACAACCAACCAAAAAAAATCACCCCAGAGAATCTGTACCGGCTCAAACCTACTGTACCTCAAAAATCACCCCAGAGAATCTGCACGGGCTCATTCTTCAGCTCCGTGTCTGGACTTAAACAGTAAAACAGATCTAGCTTAGTCACTTAAAGATTTCATTATAAACCGAAACGCAAATCTGTACACTGATTTCCTGGAAACGCGCTTCCCTGTGTGCGGCGATGGGCGGATCAGGAGGGGCGGCTCTGGAGGGGGGCACCCCCGCTCCCACGGGGGTATTTCTGACTTGCAGTGAGAGAAGGTGGACGGTGGGTTTGTCGGGCTGTGGGAGGCGTGACGGCCCAGGCTTCCACAGGCCAGGAGCTCGGGAGGGGTCTCCGGCCAAGGAAGGAGATGGATGGTCTACGGTGACCTGTGCGAAATGCGGGGGCGTGCCTTTAACAGAGGTGCCAGGAAACTTTCCAGAAATATATTCACAGTAACCTTATAGGAAACCCCACAGTACACACGTGTGCACACACACAAATATACACGGACAGCATACATAACGAAAAGCTCCAGGGTCAGGCGGGGCTCACAGAGCCAGCAAGTGCCCAGCTAGGCATGCAGGATGGGGTCTCCACAGCCCGGTGCTTCCGGAAGGAGGAGGAAGGACGGTCAGGACTCTCGGCTGCAGGGACGGTGTGAGCGTGTGCACAGGCCTCCATACCACACACCACAGGCTGCACACACAGGGAAACCCATCCAGCAGCGTGTGCACAGGCCTCCGTACCACACACCGCAGAGAAACCCATCAAGACACCTCATGTCGTCAGGAGAAAGCGTCGGTTAAGAGTTCTGGTGCTAGAGTAAGTCTGAAAGCCCGTGCCAGCTTTCCACCGGAGCCCATTTGGTGTCAGGAAAGATGACAGCGTACACCACGACATCCAGACGCCCGAGGCTCAGATATGAAGAAAGCTCAGCCTGCAGAGGCCAAAGCGATGGGTGAGTCAAAAGCAGAAATACAAATGACGATGTCCCACGTCAACAGCAATCAAAGAACTGCAAATAAAAGTGACCGCGAAATTCCGCTCCTCACTCTTAGTCAACCAGAGAAGAAAGATGAAAGTGAAATTGATCACCGCTCATGCTCAGACACTGACAGTTTCTAAACATGGCAAGAAGATCAAAATTTAAAACAAGTTCACCTGTAACAGTCAAGTTTGACTTCGCTCTATTTAATGGGAAGAATTAGACGAGTCATAAAAAGATATAAGCGCAATGACGTTCATTACAACATTATTTATATTAGAGAAAATTGGAATCGACCTAAATGTTCATCAACGGAAATCTGCTAAATAAATTAGAGAGCGTCTATACCATTCAGCTATTAAAAAGAATGATGTAAATCCACATTTGCTGACTTGGGAAAACGTCAGAGTGAACAAAGCAGCCCTTGCTCAGGTCACAGCATCGTGCAGCTCACAGCCCTGCGTCGCCTGCACGCAAGGAAAACACAACACAGAACCCCGGTGCCCTGCCTCCAGCTTGCACCAGGACAATGCAAGCTTGAGTGTTACCACAGGCAGCTCCTTTGACAACCATGGCGCGCCTCTGACAGTACACACCACCCCGGTGGTCATAATAATCCTCCAAGGATGGGGAACATTTTGATATAGCCATATTTCTTTCATATTCTAATATTTTTATTTCCTCATTTGGGTAATATTTCTGGCTATCTGTGATTCCTTAAACACGTAATACCTTTCTTGGGAAAAGCGTGGGCACGATGTAACTTCCACTGTCCCGCCCTTGATGTTGGAATACTAATTGAAAAATACAGTCTGACTTCAAGTGAACGCTACCATGACCTGTGCGTTACAACTTATTTTGGATGTTTATCTAGAATGGCATTCACACTTTCCATCAAATTTAAATAGTTCCAATGGAGTATTAAATGCATGTGATAGCATAAAAATCATTATCTCCCCCACAGGGCAAATGTTAGACAAACTGGGGTTTCGGGAGCTGTCTTGGGGCGCAGGAGTGGATCCGTCTCTGCCTTCTGTACATCATGTGTTCAGCAAGACAGCTGTGATGCATATTTATAGGTTTGCTTGTGCAAACAGAGAAGCATGTCTGTCTTCTCATGCAGCAAATCTTATTTCCGATACAAATTTGAAAATCTGTGAAGCATGCTAATATTAACTCTAGGATCTATGGCCTCCCATAAAATAAAGGAGGAGGGACGGCGGGCCGCAGGTCCTAACGGCGCTTTGGACTCGTGGCTCCCGTGGCGACTGGGGGAAGGTTTACAAGCACTCTCTAGGTATAATTAACACCCACAAACCCCACTGACCCCGCTGACCCCGCTGGCCCTGCGGTGGTGGACAGCCCTTCTCTTCGTGACCCAGCAGATGAATCAATACCTGCATATCCACCACTGTGGAACAAACTAGAAGGAATGAAAATGGGCTCACTTTGCTTCCCATGCCTAGATGGGGAGGTGGCCCTCCGTCGACAGGAAGATCCGTCTCAGTTTCTCAAAAGGCTGGCACCAATTCAGAGACTTCTCCTAGCACCGATTTTCAGATTTGTTAAAAAAAAAAAAAGGACACTTCTTTAGGAATATGAGTCCCAGAGACCAGTGGGTGTGAGGATGCTTGGGAACAGGGAAGCAAGGGTTCCAACTAGGCTCTAGGTGGGTTAAACTGCAGTTCTCGGTGCAATTACCACGTGACCCTTGTCCAAACCCCAGCCATCAGCCACACGTCTGCTCATGGAAAGGGTGCCAGAGGACCCTGCACACCTGCACCATCGATGCCCCGTCCACATCTGCATCGATGCCCCATAGCTCCTGGAAGATGGAGGTGATGGATTGTTCATCTCCCCTAAATATTTGGCCATCTGGTTGCTCACCCTTTGTGGCTTGCAGCTCCTAGGTTGGCAGGTTACTGGTCCAGTAAGTATGTTTTTCTATTTCTGTGCTTTGGGAATTGGGGTGAAATATAATGGTCTTGCACATACTTAGTCATGTTCTGCTACTGAGCTACCCTCCAGCCCCTAATTTACTGAAGCATGCCCAGCTCAGTAATGGCCGAGCAGCCAGTGGCGCCTCCTCCGAGCCCCCAGATTCTGCGTTCCGTCAGCCCCACGCAGACCTGGTGCCCACGTGACCCTGGCCCGCGAGCACCGTGGCTCTCCAGGCCTGCCTCATACTTACCAAGAGGTTTCCTACGCTTATTTTGGTCTCTTTCCTAAAGCAGCTCCCTGACCTCTCCCACTGTTTTGGTATTTATTTTTTTAACTGTATTTTTTTGTCTTTTCTTTTTTGGTACTGGGGATCGAACCCAGGATGGTGCACTTGCTAGGCAAGCGCTTTGCCACTGAGCTACATCAAGCCCTAATAGCCACACACCTTAAAGGGGCACATTACGGTAACCAACTCCGTAAGTACAATTTGCAGCGATCCAATCAGAGTACTGAGCTTCCCCGCGTCTCCACTGGCGATCGGTTTCATGCTCTGATCCGCACAGTCCCTGGGTCAGGAACTGTTTTGGTCCCTGTTGGTCCCCATGTCTTCTTGAAGGGTCCACTGTTCAGGGGGTCTCTGCACCTGGGCTTCCGGTCCCCGGTGAGGAGCTGAGCCTGAAGAACACAGATGGGGGACTGCTGCGTGGTGCTCGTGCGGGGTGCTCCTGTGAGACAAGTATGTCAAGACCACACGGCGCAGAACAGTCCGTGGGAGGCGGCTGCGGGGAAGAGCTTCGAGCTGACTCTTGAGGCAAAGGAAGACGGTGCCTGAGACTGTCGGCAGGTGCCGAGCCAGGCCTCTCCGCTCCCTTCGTTCACTGGGCAATGCACGGAGGCTGTGCATGAATTCCCAGGGCTCAGGAACCCTGTAGAACGGTGCAGAAGGTTGTTAGCTAGGCTAGCACTCTACCTCTTGAGCCACAGCGCTGCTTCTGGCTTTTTTGGTGGTTAATGGAGCTGAAAGTCTCACAGACTTTCTTGCTTTTGGGCTTCAAACAGTGATCCTCAGCCCTCAGCCTCCTGAGTGGCCAGGATGACAGGTGAGAGCCTCCAGCACCTGGGTAGTTGGGTCATTTTGTCCCCTCATCCTTCCATCGCGGGTCCCAGAAACGCCAGCTTCCGGCTGCCGCGGGCGGCAGGAGGGTTCTGTGCCAGGCTTGGGCGGATAGTTTCCATTCGGATCCTCTTGAAGTCATAAGCAGGGCACAATGCTTTGTAAAAAGCGCTCTTCCTGACAAGCTGTTGTAAATTTATGTTCATTAAAACTCCAAACCCTGCTCCTTTAATCACATCTATTTATTTACCTAATGTGGTAAGAAGTGAAGACACTGTCTCTGAAGTCCTGGCTGAACCAACATCTCACTAATCCGGTGTCTGTTCTGTTTTCTGATTTTCCATGCTGCCGCCCGCAAGTCCTTCCAAATCACGGCCCATCCTCGTACGCACATCAGCACTTAAAAGCCTCGGCCGGTCCCCGGAGGCCGGCGGGGCCACCTCGGGTCCCGCCACCCGGTCCGCTCCCTCACCTGCAAGCCACGGAGCTCCCAGCGGCCACGCCGAATTACGCCGGTGACATTTTCAATGTGTTTCCACTCCTCCTCCCATACGAGGAGAGATTCCTGCAATCTGTGCTCATTGTGTCTCTCTCAACATCAAATGTCCCGGGGAGGCCTGTGGTTAGAAGCTGCATTTGCATCAGGGCCTCATTCTCCCGGCACATTTGTGCCCCGCAAGTTCTGGATACAAATTTATTTCCGCTTTTGCTTCCACATGTTACTTCAGAATCAAATAATTCCTCTGAAGGCACAGGATAGGGGCCAGGGGAGAGGGGAGGGGGGGCTGTGGGAGGGGGACCCCTGGCCTGAAGCCAGGACAGGACCCAAAGAAACTGCTCATTTTATGAACGAGGGTCTTGCTTGGGAACCTGCGTGGCAGCGATGTCGAAAGCAGGGAAGACACATCTCCCTGGCGGTCTGGGGGCTTCTGGGCGGAGGGAGCCTCTCAGGGCCTTTGTCCTGTGTGTCTGCCCTCGCTGACCTGTCCTGTCCTGTCCTGTCCTGGGCATGTGCTGTGCTGCGCTCTGAGGACCAGAGTTTGGCTTAAGTCCGGTCCTGCAGGAGGTCTGTCTCCTGAGTGCCCCTCCCCCCACGGGCCGGTCCACACCCCCAGGCGGGTAGCCCACCTCTGGGAGGCAGTGGTGACCTTGGCCAGACCCCCACAATGGCCCTGCCAGCCCCAAGTGCCCAGCAGTCCTGTCACCTGGACGCGGCGTTCAGCGTCCAGCCTTCCTCCGTGGGTGCCAGCCCCGGGTGCGTGGCCCGCTGCTAGATGACACAAACTGCAGGCATTCTGAAGCCCGACCACCCGGCCGGGGCCCTGCATCTTGCAAATGTCTCCAGAACAACTTCCGGTCTGGGGAAGCATCTCCGGGGGTCCACAGCTGTGGCAGAGGCCAGGGAAGGTCTGTGCCCCCAGGCCTCGCACGCCCCCAGCCTTGCTCACCTCTGTGCTCACACCCGCCTCAGGCTTCCACGTGCACACTCCAACACATGTACCAAGTATTAAACAATAGAGCAAGCTCCCTCTTGGACATTTTAGCTCCAGATGCAGGAGCAGAAACGCGAGTCCTATCGCAACACACCCATGAGGAGGTGAATAGTGCCTCGGGGAGCCGCACAGGTCGCACGCCGTGATGTGGCTCCTCAGGACGCACGCCGTGATGTGGCTCCTCAGGACGCACACCGTGATGTGGCTCCTCAGGACGCACGCCGTGATGTGGCTCCTCAGGACGCACGCCGTGATGTGGCTCCTTCCAGGCCTGGGCCAGGCCCGCGGGCGCCCTGGGTGCCAGTGCGCGGCCCGCTCCAGGGCCAGAACGCTCCCTGAGGAGAGGAGCATTGCCAGGACAGACTGCACCGGCTCAACCATTGAACAAATATCCCTAATTACACAATTGCAAAATAGTCTATAACAGCTCTTCACAGACTAGGGAGCAAATAACAAGCATTCCTGAAGGTCCGTAATTATGTAATTATGTGGTAGCCTGTAATTAAGGACTATTGGGTAATATATAATCGGAGAGTTTTTAAAAATCTATCATAAAGTATTTTAAAAGTGGGACTGCCGAACACGAAGCAGAAAAGCCATTCAGCGGCAGAAAGGCCCACTGGGCCTCTCCCTGCCTCCACTCTGCGGCTGCCCTTCTTCCCATCAGTCACTGCGGCTTGAGTGTGAAAGGCTCCGCTCGCGGCCGGGAGACCCTGGTGAGGAGACTGCGACCATGCCCCTGCCACCCCCGGGTGGACCGTGGGGGGAGGGGCTTCTCCCACCTGGGCCGGCTTCCCCAGTCCCCCCACTGCCCTGGGAACGCCCCAGGCCAGGCCCCTGCTGGGGACCCGGGCTGAACTTCCTGCAAGGGCCAGAAAGGCCTCCCAGCGCCTGTCCAGGCTTCGGGCTGTGGCCTCTACGGGCGTCTTCCAGGGCGCTCTGTGAGCTCCGTGAGGAGCAGTCGTGAGGCCGGAAGTGGCCTTGACGGGAGAGAGCCCGGGTCACGGAGCTCAGCGGCTCCATGACCCCCCCCCCAGGCTCTTCTCACAGCTTGCGCTGCTGGTCCACTTAGCCTTCTTACTCTGTCCTTCCACTGGTCACCAAGGTGACAGTGAGGAGGGGTCACATGTGCCCCAACAAGGCACTGGGTGAGGTCCGCAGGGTGCTGGGCAGGGCTCAGAGCTTGGGCCTATGGGGCGGGAAGGGCTGGGATGGGGGTGGGACAGGGGTGGGACGGGGCTGGGATGGGGTGGGACAGGGGGTGGGACAGGGTGGGGCAGGAAGGGCTGGGATGGGGTGGGACGGGGGTGGGACGGGGCTGGGATGGGGTGGGACAGGGTGGGGCAGGAAGGGCTGGGATGGGCTGGGATGGGGTGGGACGGGGGGACGGGGCTGGGACAGAGTGGGACAGGGCTGGGATGGGGTGGGACGGGGGTGGGGCAGGAAGGGCTGGGATGGGGCTGGGATGGGGTGGGACGGGGGTGGGGCAGGAAGGGCTGGGATGGGGCTGGGATGGGGCTGGGACAGGGGTGGGATGGGGCTGGGACGGGGGTGGGACAGGGCTGGGACGGGGTGGGATGGGGCAGGAAGGGCTGGGATGGGGTGGGGAGGCGTGGGGCAGGGGCAGGACGGTGCAGGGCAGCACAGGCATTGCCCAGCCCTGGCTGCTCAGCGCGGAGCCCTGCAGCTCTGCATCGTGTGTGTCATCCTTTCTGAGGGCTGGCACACAGGCACCTCGCACAAAGCCTCCACTCCCGCTGGCTGCCTGGCACTGCATGGCGGTGACCTGCTCCCTGGCCTTGCCCCAGACACCTGAGCACTCATTTTGGCTGCTGCGCTGGCGGAGCCCTGCGTGGCATTTGGAGATGGCCCTGCATCCACTTCAGCACCCGGGCAGGCGCGGGCGCCCCTGGACCCCTCTGGGCACAGAGCCGGGTCATTAACCAGTGGAGGTCTGGCCGGCTCCAGGCTGGGAGAGTTTGTGTGCAGGCAAAGCTTCTGCAATGGGATGAGGCAAAATACCACCCAGCGAAAGGCGTTCACCTAACAGCGCCGGCCATCCAACACAGCCCAGCCAGGGCTGCCCTCCGGGGCCAGGGACACCGCAGGCCTGGGACCAAACCGCACTCGGCTCTCCTGACCGCAGAGAAGCTCCAGACCCTCCAAGGTTGAACCCTGGAATTCTCCCACACAGGAAAGGCCGCGGAACAGGGCCGGAGATTCACGTCAGCGTGTCGACTCGGGCGTCTTAGGAGAGGCTGAGCGAGGAGAAGAACTGATTAGTCTATGCCACGAGGGACAGCGCCACTAGTTAGGGACCGGGGACGGCTGCCGTGCTCACTGTGGTGGGGCTGTGGGGGTTCAACTGCCGCGCCCACGGTGTGTGCAGGCTGTGGGGGTTCGGCTGCCGTGCCCACGGTGTGTGCAGGCTGTGGGGGTTCGGCTGCCGCGCCCGCGGTGTGTGCAGGCTGTGGGGGTTCAGCTGCCGCGCCCACGGTGTGTGCAGGCTGTGGGGGTTCGGCTGCCGCGCCCATGGTGGGTGCAGGCTGTGGGGGTTCGGCTGCC
>NW_012267307.1:3557055-3559811 GCF_000151885.1 Dipodomys ordii
GTGCGTGCAGGCTGTGGGGGGTTCGGCTGCCGCGCCCGCGGTGTGTGCAGGCTGTGGGGGTTCGGCTGCCATGCCCATGGTGCGTGCAGGCTGTGGGGGTTCGGCTGCCGTGTCCGCGGTGGGTGCAGGCTGTGGGGGTTCGGCTGCCGCGCCCACGGTGTGTGCAGGCTGTGGGGGTTCGGCTGCCATGCCCACGGTGTGTGCAGGCTGTGGGGGGTTCGGCTGCCGCACCCGCGGTGTGTGCAGGCTGTGGGCTGTGGGTCATCCCGTGTCCGGTGGTCTTCCACAGCAGGTCGGGCTCTGGGTAGCTGGAGACACCCAGGAGCCAGCTCCCACAGGACGTCCAGAGGCGGATGTTTCCCATGAAGTCGTTTGGGACGGTACGGGCCTGGAAACCACGGCCAGCGTCCAAAAGCTCCTCTTCGTTTTGTGTGAAGACCTCAGTGGCCAAGCCAAATCAAGGTCCAGGACGGGGAGCAGAGGGAAGGAAGAGGGAGCACCCGAAGCTCTCCCACTAAGAAGGACTTGAGTTAAAACTGCAGCCGTCCCGGAACCCGGGGGCAGTGAGACCTGCTCACAGAGGAAGGCCAGCCAGCCAGGTCGGCCATGTTCCTTTGCGGGCCGGCCAGCCAGGTCGGCCATGTTCCTTTGCGGGACTTGGGACTCAAACCCAGTGACCACTGCGTTGTCTGGAGACGCCCTGGGGACACAGCACACCCTCCCCACCAAAAAGCATGCCGCTCCCCCTCCCGAGCAATGCTGCACGGAATCAACCCGCAAGGAATGTACTAGTCACAGGGACAAAATGGCCCTTTCTGCCATAAAGTCAATTCTATACTTATTTGAAAACTCACACGTAATGTCCAAGGCTTTCTAAGCCCGGCTCTGTTTACCATGGAGTAAGGTGTTCTGAATTTTCTTTGTATGGGAGCAGGAGCTAAAAACTAAGGGAAGTGTTGATAATGCTAGTCCAGTAGCCTATGGCCTTCCAAGTCCCTGCACAGGTGAGGGGAGGGAGCGGTTTACTGGGCTGAGCCCTCGGTCACCCCTGCCCGCCTCCTTCCTCCCTCCGGGGCCCAGGGAAGCCACTCTCCACCCCGCAGAGAGGCCACGATGAGGAGGCCGGCACCCAGCACACCGCTGTCCTCACCCACCTGGCTGTGTCTGTTTCCATCCATAGTGCCTTCCTCTATGCTGCTACGCATACTTTTATGGAGAGATGGGCCGCGGTTTATTAGTTACTAACGTTTTATCGCAGGAAGACAGAATGATCATTGCTACTTCCTATCTTGTGACTAAGTTCCCCATGACTTCACATGCCGGTGTGGATCCCATGCTGGACACATGTTCACTTTGTTCCTTCTGCTGTGGTTGTTGTTTTGATGAAACTCCCAAACTGACTTCCAGAGCGGCAGCAACATTCTGCATCCTGATAAAATGAGAACATGCATTGTGCAATCCTGAAAATCAACTTCTGCTTGGTAGCCTGAATTTTTCACATTTTCACAATTACTATGTCACATTTTTCTTTATTAATAAACACTCTAACGAGAGGAGATTTTGGAAAACTTGGATTGCATCATTTTAGTCAGAAAACAGCTTCTGTTTGTGACTAGCATGTACACCTAGGCCCCTGTATTTGGGCAACATTACAAAAGCTTCTGAAGTTGAATGCGAAGAGATGATACCAGGCTATAAACCAATGATTTCATAGGTCACATAAGGATTATGACTCACGCACAGGTGAAAACCAAATGGATTAAAAGTGGGAAAGTGAAAGGTGAACTGCTCGTTCATGGCCCCGTCATTCTTACCATCAAGGGTAACGTGAAGGGCGAGGGGCTCCCTGGCCTGGCATATCGGCACACCTGACTACCCGGAGCATGACCCAGGATTCACAGGCAGGTTCCACACAGCAAATGGAAACTCACAAGCTGTGTGGGTGGTGAGGTCCCAGGACAGGGCACAAACAGACTCCTTCTAGATCTTAATGCAAAATGTTAAATCACATTCTGATATAGTTCTAACAAACCAACCCCAGTGTAAATACTCGGCCACTAAGTATTTATAAAACATTGAGCTGTACTTCCGTAGAAAGGAGATAAAATGTTTCGTTCCTATTCTGAAGATTTAAGACATAAAACTTCAGTAAAAATGTCATCACTGAATGAATGTGAATAACTGAATACTAAATACTGGGGTAGGATCAAGCGAGTGGCAGCTCTTAACTATGCACAGCTCAATGACCCCAGGAACCAGGATGAGGGTCCCATCGGCCAGCACTGCCCGCCACGCTGGCGCCCAGGAGCAGCTCGGGAGCTGCCAGAGGACACAGACTCAACCTGACCCGGGCTGTGGAGTCTGGGCATCCAGTGCTTGGAGAACAGCAAAGTCATAGGGTTCCGCAGGCCCTGTGAATGTTAAAAACACACACACAGAAGGTAGCATTGCATAATTACAAGAGGACCAGTTAACCTTCATGACTGCGTTTACTTTTCCAACTTAACACTGGACTCTACTATCCATAATTTGCCTACAGTTTTCTTCAGAATTGTCTTTGGAGCAGAATTGTCTTTGAATTTCCCTAGCTGTGGAAAATGGAGATAAATAGAAACACCTGGTTTATGTGTGGGTACGTGTTACATGTGCACTCTTGCTTTGTATTTACTTCTTCTTCTTCAATGAACTTGTCCATATTTAAAACTCATGTTAAGATATACAACTTAATAAGCAATGAGCATTCAACAGGTGTGTCA
>NW_012267307.1:3560885-3563869 GCF_000151885.1 Dipodomys ordii
GGCAGGGAGGCCGGATGAAGCCAAGGCAGGGAGGCCGGATGAAGCCAAGGGGGGGATGGTGCCTGAAGATCGGGAGCACGTGTCTAGGGTGAATCGTGAGGTTTCTTTAAAGGACCTGACACCCCAAAAAGGAGCAAAATAAACCAGAGCAGGAGATTCCTGATATCCCAGTGACAAAAATGCCTACGTAGCGGTGGGAACTGACCACCTTCACACCGTGCCGAGCCACACCGTGGGACATGGCTGCCGAGTGGGACCCAGAGCCCCGCACTCCTCCCGGGTGAATGAGGGCATCCAAAAGCATCTCGGAGGGGAAACTGCAGTGCAGCCATCACAAAAGGAGAGGAGTCTGGAAACTGCCGAACTCATGCAGTCCAGGTGTGCTGGCTCCCCGCTGGTGTGGTTGCGGGGGGTAGACTGAGTGCACCCGTTAGGAAACCCACCCACACGCTCTGTTTTCACCGTCAATAAACAGGATTCTGCGCCGTCTCTGCACAGCGAGTCTAACATTTCTTCCGAAAATGATCTCTGGGCTCCTTCAACGCAAAGCCCGTGAGAAAGACAAGCCCACGCGTCCCTGTTTATAAGAAAACTGCAGTATGTTTATTTCAGGGGAACGCTACGAGGTTCGCAATGAGTTTTGTTTTGAAGAGAGCGTAAGCAGGAGGACTCTTGCAGTTCCAGAAGAAACCCGCCAGCCTGCAGCGGCGAAGGCAGTGTGACATAGTTCATAGTGCTCATTGCTCTTTCTAGCCTGAGGTGGACACTGAGTGCTCATCTGATTTTTCGCCCCATTTGTGTCATTTGCATTGGGAACACTACATGTGATGGAGTTCTAAATCAGGTTTGAATCCCTAATTGTTGCTTAAAATGACTGCAAAAGTGTTTTGCTGCAAAGCAACCCTCCAATAAAGACCGTGTGTGTGAAGCAATTGTTGCTGTGGATGTGGAGTGTCAGGAGTTTCCTCAGGCTCGGCATACTTGGCTTCATCTCCAGAGGCAGATTATTGAGCTACAGAACACAGACACCGCCAGAATGTCTGACTCTGTGCACGGAGAGGGGCAGGCGTATTTCCCACAGGATATTTTTTCCTGTAATCTTGCATCAGCCTCATGAATGTTCTGCATCATGACCACCATGCCATGTTGGTCCTTCCTCTTTGGATTTGTTTTATCCAAAATCTAGGTTGTCATTTCAATTAAGACTCAGGTCAACTGGGGGGCACCAGCAAGCCCGTGTTGCTGAGAGTGGATTGAATGCCGGCTGTCCGCATTTGTGCTCAGTGCCCTGTTGTGCCAAAAGCCTGCCTCCCGGATCTGCGCTGTTTCTTGCAGCAATAATATCTTGCAAATCCAATTCCTGGCATTGACCGTTTTGAGAGAATCAACAAACTCAGTTTACAACTTGCTATTCAAAATAGCATCTTCACCTTAGCCGCAGTGTCCTAAACTCCTACAGCGTTCTTTCTTGCATAACATTTCTAGTAGTTGGGACAACCACAACCTTAACCCCACACAGAAACTATTTTTTCACCCCCTGCCTGCCATGCTTAATGGTTTGCTATCAGAACGTACTGACCTCTGCACCACACGTAATTAACCAAGTTTCCCGTACACTTACTCTGGGGGCATTGTTGGTCTGGGCTTCAAGGAATTTGCAACCTGCTTAATTTTTGGAGGAGCCTCTGCACTGTCTCCCAGGGGGTGGAACAAGTTCACATTCCCACCAACAGCGACCTGGGTTCCCTTTGGACCATGTCCTTGCCAGCACTTACCATTGTCTGTTTCTATAGGGGAAATACGAGGGTTCTTGGACCCAGGTAGGACTCTCTGGATAGAGATCCAGAAGCACGGCAAATCAAAGGAAGCCTGGCTCAATGGGACTGCATCGGACTAAAACGTGTCTTCACGGCAAAGGCAGGCTGGAAACGTTTTGCTGGCACATGAGATGATGGCCCAACATCCAGCATGCAGAGAAATTGTAAAATTTGAAACACTCAGACACCAGGAGCCCAAGCAGTCAATGGGCTGAAGAGTCTTCAAAGAAGAAGAAGGAGGAAAAACGCCAACAGACACATGAAGAAAGGCTGAAATACAAATCAAAACCACGCTGAGATTCCACCCACTCCAGTGAAAATGACCATTATCAAGAAAACAAACAACGCGTATGTCCTTGTGAGCAGTTTTCAGATACGGCAGATTAGGGTGTTTATGTCTCACCTTCAGACTGAGAAGTTTCCAACCTTTATTTAAATCAGTATATTTTCCCTCTCCTGGAACTTCCATACATCTGTATTGATTGTCTGGACTGTGCGCCATCGTTCCACTAGTTTTCTACAGGTATGCCTTCCTCCTTTCGGTGGGAAACTCCGAGTGTCTTGTCTCAAAGCCTGTCCATCCCTTCTTCCACTTCTTGGATTTTTAGCTAATTTTTTCTGTGTTTTAGTTAAGCATCTCAGGTGCCTATTTTTATACTTCTATCTCTTGGTTCAGCTTGTCATTTTGCTCCCACCTTTTTTTCTCATTTTATTTGGCTGCCTATCTGGGTTTTCTTTGTGACCGTTGGGATTCCTCACGAGGATTGTGTAGAATTGTGTTAGGCAGTTTGCACATCTCTACCTGTTGAGAGGAGACCGCTGAAGCACAGTTCTGCTCTTTGTTGGCGTCACTGGTTCCCAATGAAGTCACACTCTTTCACAGGTGAAAGTACGCTCGAAGGAGGGGCCACTTCTGCCCTCCTACCCAGATGGGCTTTGCCCGGCAAGCCGTTCACGGGTTGCTGGCTCACGGACCGCGGGTAGCCCGCCGCAGAGTCCGCAGGCTGACAGGGCAGCGGTGAGTGATCAGAAGGAGAGGCCCGCTGACGCCCTCGTCACCCTTCCTCTCCCTGTGGAACCACAGGCCATGGGAGCCGCCGTGTGCAGCGTGGGGTGGCAGAGGGGAGGGGAGGTGGGGGAGCCGCCGTGTGCAGCGTGGGGTGGCAG
>NW_012267307.1:3565103-3579242 GCF_000151885.1 Dipodomys ordii
AAGCCGCCTTCGTCCCCTCTTTGGGGGCTTCCCTGCTCACCCGAGTGCCACTTCTCACCTGACTGCCACGAGGTTGTCCTGGGAGCTATGAGTACAGAGGTGGGCAGCTCCTGGGCTCTGACAAGAAGCAGCTGGCGTGCAGAGGCCACCACAATACCATGTGGCAGGGGACCTGGTCCCCAGGACGCCTGCACCTGTGCCAAGCTCCCAACTATGGAGACAGGCAGGGCCGGTGTGGGCAGACAAGTTGGTACCAAGGCAGGGCCAGGGCCGGGGGCAGGGCTGGGGACAGGGCAGGGAGCAGGGCTGGGGGCAGGGCCGGGGAAGGGGCTGGGGCCGGGGCAGGGCTGGGGGCAGGGCCGGGGCCAGCTAGGGAACAGGAGCACAGCAGGGCCCCTCTGTGGCTGTGACTATGGAAACACGTGCAGCTGCTTGGTACCTGGGTTGTGTTACTTTGGTGGCACCTTCATGATCAAGTATGTCCTTTACCGGTCGGCATCCACACGGACAGACAGACACAAGCACAGCTTCACACAGCAGTGCAGAGATGACCCCCGGGCCCAGCGCCCTCCGTCTGCGGCGCACACACATGAGAAATGAGGACTTCGGAAACACACGCAAGGCAGAGGACAGGAAGCAGACCGGAGGAGCACAGGGAGACCGATGCTGGCAGCTGGTGGTGGTGTCCCGAGGGTGGGCATCCTGACAGGGGGAGCTGCCCAACTCCGCAGGGCCGAGAGGATACCCACGGGGGCCTCCACTCAACGTGCCGTTCGGCCTGAGGCCGTGCTCACACACAGAGCGGAGGGCAGGGCCCAGCCGCTCCTCCAGAGCCCGGGTGGCTCCAAGCGGGATTCCACGCCCAGCCCTGGCGTGTGCGTCCTCTCCCTGTGTGCCACACGCTGGTGAAGACCGCGGCTCACTCTCCTGCCAGCCTCCCTGAACCTGAAGCCAGGCACTGGGCGCAGATAGGTGGGGAACGGACCCAAAGGCTTCAGCGCTCTCTGGCTAGTGCACAGATGTGCTGCTGAGATGCACGTCTTCTGAGGAAAACGTACTTCCTCACAGCTCGGTGTTTCCACACCGTGAAGCGTAGAAATTGGCGGCTCCTTTGGCTATTCTATGGATTTTCTAGCTCTGAAGATCTAGCAGACAAAGTGCAATATGATACAAATATGAAAAATATCTACCCATGGACTGACTCAACACAAAGTCTTCACAAAATTATAGGCTTTCACTGGCTGCCAGTGGCTCACGCCTGTAAACCTAGTTACTCAGGACGCTGAGATCTGAGGATCTCGGTACAAAGCCAGCCCAGGCAGGAGAATCTGTGAGACTATCATCCCCAGTAGTGGTGCTGTGACTCAAGTGGTAGAGTACTAGCTCTGAGAAAAAGGTGTTCAGGGTCAGTGTCCAGGCCTAGAGTCCAAGGACCAAGACCAGCAAAAATAAAATTTAAATTTGAATTTTAAAAAATGATAGGCTTTCTTCTTGAAGGGAAACAAATACCTGGCCACAACATATTGCTGCTTTCCAAGTGAAGAGACTGTAACTCTGAATATAAATAGTCACACAAGCAATAGTGTTATTGTCTCTTATCATCAACATGTTATTCAGGGAATTAAAATCATGCCAATGATTTCTTGTATTAAACTAATAATTTGAGAAGCTAAACAAAAGAAAAATTGCTGTGGAATTATAATAGGAAATAATAGTACCTTTCTTCTTAGATCAGATTAAGGCAGTTTTCAATGGGAAAAATTGAGATTGTTCACCAGGGAATATAGCATTAGGATTCTAATTTCATACTTTGAAAGCTTGGTTTAAACAGATAAATGATTTTAAAGCTGTTTGGCTGTGTTAACTTTGTTGTCAAAATTACCAAGTTCTCTGGGAAGCTGAAGACGCACAGTATGCCAATTTGCCTTTTGTGATCATTAGCTACAAATTGCTCCTCGCCACAAAAACCATAAATCAAATGTATACATTTTCTTTTTGATTTGGAAATGCACTTTCATGAGTCACTTGTGATAAATTGCAAAGCGGGAACTCACAAAACACAAGAAGAACATTTTCAGGCTGCTCAGCAATGTATCATTTGCTTTTAAATGTCATGAATAGGAGATACCATTATCACTCAGTCTGTAAGCTTCCTCGCTCAATATAAAAATGTTTCTATTTCCATATTTCTGGGAAAGGGCCATAGCTACTTTAAAATTCCAAAACTTAAGAGCAGGATCGACCATGCCTTCCTTACTCATGGAGTAATTGTAACGGCTGAGGTATGTATTGCACGTTGCATTTTAAGTGTACTTCCACATTTCTTTTTACACATGTAAGTTGATCTGAAGTGATAGTAACAGTTGTGCTTATCATGCTGTTTTGAGGAGGTACACATCATGTATTGTCTAAAGCCCTGAATGTTGATCAGTTTGGGGGGTGAGGACGTTCAAGCTCTTTTCCTCCTGCCTTCTGGAGCCTGACTTTCACAGTGGCCCAGCACCGAGCTGTGCACCTGGGCCTCAGGACTTCCTCCATCTGTGACTGACTGCACGTCGGCCAAGCGGCTGCCACACGTGAGCTCCTTTTAAGCTGTGGATGAAGCCGGAGGCACCCGGGGACGGAGCGGCTTCGGCCTTGTGCCCTCCGTCCCGCAGCTCAGGACCTCACAGTTCCCCAGAGCCCCTGAGCCCCCCAACCGTGGCCCCAGGCCCCCAGAGGCTTGTTTGCCCCTCACCTTCCAGAACACACACTCCCCAGGCTTCTCCACCTTACGGCACATTTGAGTCTATCTCCAACTGTCATTCATTTTAATTAAATTATACAAATTTTATAGGAATGCCCTCTCTTCAAAACAAAGCAATGTCATGCAAATGGATATGAAATTCTCTTGAGTCCTTGTGTGCAACTCCAGAGCTAGCTGTGTGGTCTGACTGGGGCGTCTTTAGGCCACGTCAGAAAGCCCCAAACCAAGAAAGCACGCCAGCTCCCAGGAGCGCGGGCGGCTGCTGGGCGATGCCTGTCTCTGCCCTTCTTCGGGGGTGCAGCCAGCCCCTCACCGCACATCGCCAGGATGAAGGGTCCCGGTGACGCCGGGGTGGCTGGGCTGCGTCAGGCCGGCAACCATGCTTTGAGCTGAGATGTGTGCGGCCGGGGTGGCTGGGCTGCGTCAGGCCGGCAACCGTGCTTTGAGCTGAGATGTGTGCGGCCGCTCTGCCTGCGGCCCCAGCCCTGGTGACCGCAGAGGGGCGCCCTCCCCATAGACGCTCATCATTCTCCATCGCTCTGCTTGCAGTGTCGTCTTAGCAAGCCCCGTGAGCGGGGTGCCGAGCCTCAGGCACCCCAAAACAAGAAGGACGCAGAGACAGGAGATGTCCATTTGGCAGCATACGACACAGAGGAAAGCCAGGCGGGCCGAGAAGGCCAGGCCGTGGCTCTGGGGCTGTTTAAATGCCTTTGCTTTGCCAACCTCAGCACACGGCCCCTGCTCTGATTAGTGCCCCGACAGACCCAGCGGAGGTGCACTTAGTTCTCACTCATTACTTATACAAAGGATAAACCTCCACTCTTTTTCTTTTTGCTATAAGGCAGTTTTGAGTCTCCAAATAACCATACCTCGAGGAGCTAGGAGCAAAAAGAGAAGAGGGAAGTCAGGAGCACCCAGCCCCGTTCGAAACAGAGCAGGAGAAGCCCCCGGCGTCCCCAGCCCCTGACGGGCCACCATGGTGCTGCGGCGAGCTTCTGGCTGAACGTCTGTAAAGCACACTTGAAGAGAGGTCTCAACCTAGGCCTGCGTCCCTGTCAGTGTGCAGAAAGTCCCCCCTCCCCAGTCCCCACCAGAGAAGACTGGCCGAGTCAAAGGGCCGGATGAGGAGAAAGGACGCAATTTTCTTGGAGGTAAGCAGTCCAGTGGTTTATTTAATAAATTTATGTGAGATTTTCCTCCCAAAGAACTAAAAAGAGGAGAACCAGCAGTAATCAAGACGTCTTAATTCCTTGACATAAACATACACACAGATTAATGAAGCTTGCAGGGATTCTTTATAAAGGAAAGATTGCTTATCGATCCATATCAAAATTTTCATGCTAATCCCAGTGAAGAGATAGAGTATCTGGTATCAGAGTTAATAATCTGATTGCCCAGCTGTCCCAGACAATTCCAGCCAGAGTGAGCCCTAATCAGGGCCCGTCGTCTCTTCTCAGCGGGCCTGGCGCCCGCAGCCCCGCGTCCCCGAGCCGTGCCACCGCCTCGACAGTGATGGAAGATATGATGCAAGCATGTTGACAAATTAAATTTTTACATTTCAGAGGCGATTTGCGGGGGACGCTTGTGTCTGGAACATGGGTCTGATTATAGAATTCCATAGGTGCCCGGATCAATTCCTTTGTTAGGTGGTGTCTTTCCTTTGACCTCGAGCTTCGGGCTGCTGCTAATGACAATTCGTCTGCAACTCCACAGAGTGGGGGAAGAAGGAAGAAAATACCGACGTAGCCTCATTTCTTGCTCACAGAGATTTTTTTTTAACCAAGCAAGGAATGCCACAATTAAAAAGAAAGACCAGGTAGTGAGAACTTTTCTATCTCACAACGATTGCATGCATCTATTAAGAGCCAGATGATGATTTCCAAAGGCTAAGTGGAACAGAGACCCCCCTTCCGTCCATTTGGTTCAATACAGGCGTTTCCTCTCCTTCCTGGGAAAGTACAGAGAAAACGCTTCTGAAAATGAGCCCAGTCTTCAGCCTTCAGTATTGCCTTCAATATTTTGAGGCATTCTGAAGTTTAATTTGATGTTGTTGATTCTGCTTAAGCGACCCATTAATGGGAGACTAATTCTGAATGTGTTCTGGGAGGGGCAGCGCTTCAATTGCATCACTTTCCAAACTGCCAACACTGCCAGCAAGATAGTCTGTCTTCTATGCCATTCCTGATTGTCTGCAGTGAGCCCTTAATTGTCTTCGTTCTATTTTTAAAGTCAAAGAAATAAAGAAAAATTCTGGGTGAAGAATAAAAGTGCACGTACGTGGAGAGACCATTTCAAACCTAGGCAGAAGGTGTTCACCTCTTGGGTGGCACCTGCTGTTTTTCCTTGGAGGTTTGCTTAATTTAAATAACAGATTTGTCTGGCTTCCTCAGAGATTCAGGGAACTTGAGCAGTTACCAAAGATCAAGCTAAGGGTCTCACCACATTTCCATTTCTCCCCTGTACATAGCCCTCTTCTACCCACTCCACAATCACCCCCAAAGAACTGTCCTCAAGGCAACAGACTTCCCCCAATAAAATAATAGTAGCAATTAAAATGCACATGCCTTTCAACTATGCTTAAAGGTGTTTTAATCTCCAAATCTCCATGGCAATATTTCAACAGAGGCTACTCTTCAAGAGCCTGTTGTCCGAGCTGAAGGCAAGTCCCTCCTAGCTTTCTGAATCGTTAACACAAAACCAAAAGTCAAAACAATACAAAGAACTACTTAGTGATTCACTAGACTCTGGTGATCTCAACGAACAAACTAGTTAAAATGGAGATCATGAACCCTGGTGCAATATTTTGACTCTAGCTTGGCAAATAAGAACCTCAGCATCACATTAATATATAACAAAAACAGGGGAAAGGAGAGAGACAGCTCGGAGGGGGAAATGAAGGCAGCCATGCGCTAAAAGTTCCAGGGCTGGGCGTAGCTCTCTGGTGAGCCAGGGTGTTTGAGTTAGCTGCATCCGCTGTGCTGGAGGAGGGCAGGCCGGAGGCTCGGGCAGCCGGACGCTTGCCCAGTGCAGGACACGGGCAGTGTGGGCTGGATCCGCCCCCAGGGCCCTCGGCAGGGTCCTTCAGTGCCTTACAGGCCCCTGCCCCAGCATCCCTCTCCTCGGTCCCCTGGCCTTCCCTGAAAACATCTCCATTCAGTCTGGGCTTTCCCTTCCTTGGCGGACGCCATCCGGGCCCAGAGGCCCTGTGTGTCCTCTCCAGGGGCGGCCAGGCCTCAGGTCTGGAGGACAGGACGTGGTCTGCTGGGCAGTTTGGGTTCCACCCACAGCAATCATGGAGGATTCCTGGCAGAGGTCGGGCCATTGTGTGAGGTGGAGCCGAGCTGACTTTGGAAATGACCTGCTCTCCTGACATCCCGTCAACCCACAGACGCACGGATGGGCAACGGGGCCTCGAGGCCGTGTTCGGGCTCTGCCTGACCTTCACACAGCAGGACAGGGATTCGATTTCAACGGGAATCTGCTGCATGCCTGGGGACCGCCATAAGCCTTGTTGGGTTCCCTGATTCTCATCGGGTCTCCTCCACAAACCCCACCTTAGACTGTTTGCTTCCTTCCTCTGAGAAAAACTGGCCACAGTCACGAGGGAAGACCGGGCTCCGTCCGAGCCCAGCTTCCCTCTCCTCGGTGCGCACGCACTGCTCTGTCCCCCGTGGCCCGAAAGTTGTCACTCGTGGTGGTCACTGGCAATTCCTGTGATGAATAGGTGTGCAACTTTTAAGTCTAAAGCAACCCTGCCTGTCTTGATTTTAGCTGACTTCCCCGTGAAGGCTTCCCAGGCCCTTCGAAAACCACCAGGAACGGAGCTGCCACAGGGCCTGGCTGCATCCACTCTTCTCCCGAGAGTCCGCCAACACCCAGGGCCTTCATGTTCAAGCAGACTGGACAACTGGCTCGGAGCACTGGACACGGCCATTTGTGAAAAGAAGCACAAAAATCCAGTGGCTGGTAAGATGGGCGTTAACCGTGGATACTAAACTGTGCGCTTCGTAGCTTTCACACGGCTGTTCCGGGTGGACAACGTGTGAACTCGCGTTTGGAATCCATTGCAGGGAAGTGGGTATACCGCGCTGGAAGAGGAGACATGTGCTTCGCGCTGCAGGTGGAGTGGGTGGGGAGGATTCCCAAGTGAGGAACGCTTGTCGGCAGAGAGCTGTGGCCCCGGGGGCTCCAGGCTTGGCTGGGGGGAAGCACCCCCGTCGACCACAGCCACAGTCCCCAGAGCCTCCTGTGACGCGGGAGCTGCTGGCACACCAGCACACTCTGCGGAGACTTCTACGGAGGTGTGTGAGCGCGTGGGCAGTCCTGCAGGCATAAACGTGTCTGTGTGTGTTGGGAAAAACATGGCCATTCTGGACTGCTTTTCATGGGCATTGTCAGGTGCATAGGAGTTTTACTGTGAGGTTTTGTGACATACCCCTAATGCTTACAGTATAGTTTGATCCAATTCCCTCTGATTACTCTTCCTTCTCCTTCCTCCTTTGAAACAGCTTTGGTGTGTGTAATTACTGTTTGTGTGCATGCAGCTCTACGTGTAAAGCGCTTCCAATCGTGTTCAGCCCCCAGCTCCCTCACCTCCCGCCTCCTCCCGTTCTGTGGCTGTCTGCCCCTCAGCAGTCTTCCTATTGCAATGTGCTAGTTTTCTTAGGCCTAAAGCACGAGGTATTTCGTCTGTCCATGTGGTATGTGTATTGTGTGTGTGTGATGTGTTGTGTGTAGATGGTGTGGTATGTGTGAGTGTGTGTGTGGTGTGTGTACTATGTAGTGTGTGTGTGTGTGTGTGTGTGTGTGTGGTGATAACATTCCCTTCATCCACCCATCAGTGGGTGGCACCTGTACTGTAGATAGGCGAGTGTAGCTCTCTCTGGCAGGTGCTGACTTACATGGCTCAGTCATTTCCAGAAGAAGGGTGCAGAGGATCATACTTTGAAGGCCGTTCCTGGCTGATTTCCACGGTGGCTGCTCCAGGTTGCTCTCCCGCCGACGCTGCATGAGGGCGTCTTTGTGTCCCTGCTCCAACGGCGTCTGTGGCTTGCTCTTCGCGGCCCTGCTGCACAGGTACCGTCCTGGGCTGTGGGTGAAGATTCCTCCTCAGTGGCTAGTCTTGCTTCTGTGAGAATGCCCCTTTCTGCTCCTTTGCCCATTTGTTCACAGGATGATTTATTCTTTGGCTGTTTTGTTTTTTGAACTCTGATATCCTGGATGTTAATCCTTTGTCCAATGAACAGCTGGCCGGGATTTTCTCCCATTCAGCAGCTTCTCTCTTCAGTGCCTTTCTGAGAGATCTGGCACGCTATTTCCCATTGGAAAGAGCCTGTCCCAGAAGGGGACAATGTACACCCCCACGGGAGCCCTGGGCCAGTCACGGGGCTTCTCTGAGGAGCATCAAAGCCGTCCTGTCAGTTTCCTGCCGGCTCACCTTAGCCATGTCCATTACCCCTCGGAGGGACTCCGTGAATTTGCTATCTCTGTTACATCCTGGAGAGATTTAAACAGAAAAGTAATGTTTCAGTATGGGTATGTACATCAAAGCCATGACAAACACACAATAAAATATGCACGATAAAATAATGAACACAAAGGCAAAAGTAAACTCTGAAGAACTTTATGTTTAAGGAGGAAAGAAGAAACAGAGTTCACTTTGCTTTCTGTCCTCAAACAGAACTGGGTTGGAGTTCCAATGAAAGATAATTTGGAAAGGAGTAAAATTGCACATTAAATAGAAGCATACTAAAATCAAGATTGTTTTCAGCAAACTTGAGCAGGTTGGAATTCACACATCTTAAAATGTCTTAACACTCTGGCTCATGTATCTGATTCCACATAAGTATGTCATTCTTTATGAATGATTAGTAGAGCACAATTTTTTGGTAAGGGAAGAAAGACTTTCATAAACATTTTCTCATTTCTTTCTGCTATTTTTTCCCTCTTTTTAGTTGCAAGTTGCATCTGGTTCTCTTCTGCTCCGACCATTAAACTATTCGTAATGATAACACAGCACTGCATAACAAACACCAATTCCCTTTGCATACGGGGCTGGGAGGAGGTTGGGGTATGCAAGTTCTCCACACAGGCCTCTGGGGAGCCATGTCGTAGAGTTTTCGGTTTATTGATGGAACTTCTGTGCGCGGGGTGGCGTCTCCTCTGAGCCCGCTGGCCTCCAGCCGGGCAGGCCCGCTGCTCTCCCCCCAGAAAAAATGACACGAGTGTGTTTCCTAACGCATGTTGTGCTCCTCCAGATTCTCAGCCTGGAGAACCAGACAGACCAGACACACGTGAAGCTGGGAATGATCAGCTGGAAACAAAGCTGGTCCTGCACCCTTGCACATGATCCTGGGACTTCTGAGGGGCCGGGGGTAGCCAGCAGCAGGCCTGCACCCCCTGGCCCAAGTGCTGTCAAAATACCCTCCGTGGCTGGCCGGGGGTCACAGGATTGTTTTAGTCAGGATTGCATGGGTCTAATGCCGGCATGGCTAGCTGGCCCTGGTGTGGAAGCTCGGCGTGTTAGCATTCTAGGTCTCAAGCAGGCCATCTGTCCTCTTGGTCTTCAGGGAAGCGGCTGCCCTTTGCCAGCTCCGTTCCACCCCATGCTGCTCCTCGCTGAGATGTCAGCTGGGCGGGGCCCTGGAGCTCAGGAACCCCAGGCAGCCCTCAGGAGGGTCGGGCCTGGACCAAGGTCACCTTGTCCATGGCCATCTCCCTTCCCGCTGGGAAGTGAACTGGGAGGAAGCTGGCCTTCCCCCTTCTTTCTCTCCACACTCTCCAGGGTGCTGGGCCTCGCTAGGGGTCTGTGGAGAGGAGGGGAAGGGCGGGGACAGAGGGCCGCCTGGATGTCCCTTCCCCATGGAGACCGCTCCACCACCCCATCGTCCTCAGTGGTGACTTTCACTCATGTCTGCTATGCGTCTGCACTGAATCCAGCCAGGTAAATGCAACCAAGCGTTTTCATGAAGAGAGAGTTGTCTTTAAAGATGACCACTGTTTACCCAGCCATGAGGAGGAAGGTAGCTCTAATGTGACACCAGCAGCAGCTTGGCAAGCCTCCGGGCATAGGGCTCTGTCCGGCACTCAGAGCCTGAGCAGCCCGGAGAGGCCAAGCTCCATGTGCTCCATCCAGCACGCGGAGCCTGAGCAGCCCAAAGAGGCCAAGCTCCATGGTGCTCTGTCTGTCTGGCATGCGGAGCCTGAGCAGCCCAAAGAGGCCAAGCTCCATGGTGCTCCATACAGCACGCGGAGCCTGAGCAGCCCAAAGAGGCCAAGCTCCATGGTGCTCTGTCTGTCCGGCACGTGGAGCCTGAGCAGCCCGGAGAGGCCAAGCTTGTATGCAGCCATCGCAATGCTCTTGGGCATGGGGGGGAGGTAGGTGCAGTGGGGGAGCCTGTGGGCCGGGGGACCTGGCCCAGGGAGGCAAGCCTTGCAGATGATGGTGAGGGGTGAAGGCATCTCTTCTGTATTGTGTGAATAAACACACTTCTCAGCCTCAACTGGCTGCTAGTCAATGGAAGGCCTGCAATATCAGACCAGCTTTATGTTCTTACCCACACAGACTTTGTTCTCTCTGTATTAATGCCTGTGTCTCTTTGCTATGCAGGGCAAGTGCTACACCAAAGGAATTAAGAACTAGAGTGAACACTAATAGATGTTCAAGCCTTTAGAGATGGACACGCACCCCTCCTCCCCCTTCTCCACCCAGGCCTGCTCTCTCCTGTGCCACTGGCAGGAGACACGTGCGTGGAAAAGAGCGCACGGCGGGCGAATTCTCATCGCACGGGGTGAGCGCTGCACTTCAATGCGACACAGCTGTGGAGCAAGGCCCTCGTGCGCTGCCCACAGTAACCAGACCCTTTGAACTCATTGGAAACAGATCTTCCACGAGCAAGCCACTGATTATCAGACATTCTACTGACCCGTTGTACAGCGACCTCAGAAGGAGGCATGCTGCAGCTGGAAAATTTAAAGCAGCTTAGAATCAAAGACTATTCATTCCAGTGATGGCAGATTGGGAACAAAGCCTTCCGTTGAGCTCCCCAGGCGCCCCTTGAGTTTCCAGGCAATTTTCAGGGCCTCTGGGCCTCTCCTAGGATCTATTCACCTCTGAGACATTTGCAAAACATCTTTGCATAACTCTCCATGAAAGTTATTTTGATTACATGTACCTCTGCTCGTTGCACTGATACTTAATTTCATAATCTGTTCATTTCACTAAGCTTTACTACAGTCCGTATCCCTGCGTTATGACTATGGGTAGAAAAGAAGAAATGCTGGCGGGCGAGTCGCGGAAGGCTTTGTGCTGCGAGGGCCGCCGGCAGCAGGCATGCCTGCCGGTCTGCCTGGTAACCTGGGTCTCAGCCTAGCGAGTTCTGCCTAAACCTCGCCCAGAGGAGGGAGTGCTGTGTTTTGTTTTGAGTCTTTTAATACCAAATTCAAGTCTCATTTCTCACGAATATTTCTTGACCATCTTTTCGCTATGAGTTTCAGTTCCATTCAGTAAACCAGTAGGGTTCCACTCACAGCTTTTCTGGCACCTTCCAGGTCCCTGGCCACATGTACCTGGAAGAGAGATTCCCTCTGGAGTTTTCCACCACCTGATTTCAGTCCCCACCAGATGTGACCAGTCTCAGAGTTGTCTTTGCAATGCTTGCCAATCAGCACAGGGCCACGCACATGGGCCAACAGCAGCACTGATGGAGTGCGGAAGCCTCCGGAGCCTTAGCTGTGCAGAACACGCCGAAGGTGAAACGCGTCACCAGAACCTGCCCGAAGTGAAGCACCATGGAGCTATAAATGGGAACGGGTGCCAGTGCAGGAATGAGCAAAGGAATGTGCTCAGAGTACTGAGGGATGGAGACTTGAAGGAAAAAAGACACACCACAAGGAACGGGGGCTGCTGAGCAGAGAGGAGGGCAGTCAGGGCGGGTCCCGGAGCTCCTCCGGGAACGCAGACTCACGGCCCTGCCCTTCCTCGAGCACTACCCCACAGTGCTTGGTTCTTCCTTGGCTTTGGGGCACAGCCTGTCGGAGGCAGATCATGCATTTGTTGCCTGGTTTCTAGGGTGAGCTACTGACCAGCAAGGAGTGCCGGCTGGTGTTGGTGAAGGGTGTTGGTGAGCTGGCAGTGGGTGGGCGTGCCAGCCTCCGGTCCCCTCTGCCTGCAGAGCCAAATGACGTCGGCGTGGCTAGTCTGGGAGAATACGAACGTGTCCACAATACTGGTTGGTGACTGTGATTAGCAAACTTTGAGTTTATCTGCACCCCTAAGCCTAACCTGCTCCTACCCAGATCACTCTGACACCAATTCTCATGGCTTCCTACTGCTGCTGGTCACTGAGAACCCCAGGGCCTGCGTCACAGTTCGTGCTGGACCTAGCCCCCCCGGGCCTGCATGCCCTGAAGCAGGAGGGGCTCCTGTGCCCCAGTGCTGCCTCGGGACCGGCCACGTACCCTGCGTGTAGATGGTCAAGGACGACTGCACCACATCTTGGCCTCGGTCTCCCATCTAGGGGAATGTGGGGTTTTCCACGCAGAGCTCAGGGCCCACAATCCAGAAAGACCGAGCATGTAGCAGAGTTAGGACCCTGTGAGCCCCAAAGCCTCTCCCCCACCCCTTCTTCACTCTCCTTCCTTTCATTCTCCCAATTCTCTTTAAAGAATCATTTCATTACTGTGGAACATGTGCTCAGCACTATAGGCTTCATTTATTTACTTTTGGAGAAGGCAAAATCCATACAGACTCTATTTTTACAAATTTTTAGAGAAGCGTTTGCCACCACCCTGATTGCATCTCCAAGGACAGCCGCAGGAATGAGAGGAAGGGATTGGCAGAGGTGCGGCCTCCGAGCAAATTCCTTCCCGCCCGTGTGGAAACACGCCGAGGGTCATTTAATTCCCAGGCATTAATTCGCAGAAGAAACTCAAAGAATTAAATACTTCCCAATACATTCTAGCTCCACTTGACAGAGATGACTAATGAAATTGCTTATGTTGGATTTCCTATAAGATTATATGGATTTTCTAAAACTCTCAGCCACCATCACTGTATATTTTGTAGCATGAGAAATATGACCTTAAGATCAATGGTAATTTGCAGTAAAGCAGAGCTCTTGTGATAAAGCCTGTTTTGATTTTCTCGCGTTATCTGCTTCATTGAGTGGTGACTGTTCTGAACTCGTTGGTGTGGACTAGTGTGTCCCTGACTGGGGGCCCAGGTGTTTTCTTTCTAGATTTCCCAACCCAGGCTCTGGGTCTCACTAGTGACAACCAAAAGACAGTTCTGGTGCGAGGTAGGAGCTCAGTCAGCCCCTGCCCCGTAGATTTGTCCCCTGATCTAAAGTTCACATCTACCACATGGAGGATGAACCAAACATAATAAGAGACTTTCTGTCTGACCAGACAACCATTGTGCATGATGAACATAGTTTGTGATGAAGAAACACAAACAACACAATTCAGAGCGAGTGTTTAGAGGACCCCCGCATGGCAGGAGTATGCGCGTGCCCTTCCAAGCTCAGCACAAATGCTGCCTGCGTGACAGCACCTCTGCAGAGGCCGGGGGTGACACACGGGCCGCCGCGCAGTGCCCGGCGGGCCACAGCTCCCCCACCCCTCAAGGCACTGACCTTACCCTGTGGCTGGGCACTAGAGGTGTCTTCCCTGCGCCTGGCCTTCTGCGTTGGAGACAAGGATTCTGCAGTGTAGTGAGGTTCATTGTCTTGACACCGGATTTTATAAATCGCAGAGTGAATTCAAAGGCCTGGGCCACATGAGGCCAGGGCCCTGGCACAATTAGATGGCCAGCACTACCAGTGGTGTACTGGCCAAAGATCCCAGGGGTCTGGGGATAGGAGACCTTTCTAGGTCTCAAAGAGGAAGGAGGACTCACATAGAGGAAAGAGGACACGGGGATCACACGGGAAGGACATGGGGATCACACGGGAAGGACACAGGGATCACACAGGAAGGACACGGGGATCACACGGGAAGGACACGGGGATCACACGGGAAGGACACGGGGATCACACGGGAAGGACACGGGGATCACACGGGAAGGACATGGGGATCACACAGGAAGGAGGACACGGGGATCACACGGGAAGGAGGACACGGGGATCACACAGGGGAAGGACACAGGGATCACACAGGGGAAGGACACAGGGATCACACAGGGGGAAGGACACGGGGATCACACGGGAAGGACACGGGGATCACACGGGAAGGACACGGGGATCACACGGGAAGGACACAGGGATCACATGGGAAGGAGGACACGGGGATCACACAGGAAGGACACGGGGATCACATGGGAAGGAGGACACGGGGATTACACGGAAAGGACATGGGGATCACACGGGAAGGACACGGGAATCACAAGGGGGAAA
>NW_012267307.1:3579372-3586019 GCF_000151885.1 Dipodomys ordii
CATGGGGATCACACGGGAAGGACACGGGAATCACAAGGGGGAAAGAGGACACTGGCTCACATGGGAAGGAGGACACGGGGATCACATGGGAAGGACATGGGGATCACAGAGGAAGGACATGGGGATCACACGGGAAGGACATGGGGATCACACGGGAAGGACACGGAGATCACACAGGGGAAGGACACGGGGATCACACGGGAAGGACACGGGGATCACATGGGAAGGAGGACACGGGGATCACACAGGGGAAGGACACGGGGATCACACGGGAAGGACACGGGGATCACACGGGAAGGAGGACACGGGGAGCTCCTGGCTCCAGGGCCCTAGAACAACCCGAAGGCAGGCCTGCACAACTGTGGTCTTCCCCTTTCACGAGGGCTTCCTCCGCTCCTAGGAGTGCATCTCCACGGGGCTGAGATCGGCTCCTGGCACCTGGACCCACCAGCAATGAGAGGTCACTGCGCCACTGGGGCAGAAGAGTCCACAGTACGGGTGGACCTCAGCCCCGCAGGGGCAGACACTGCCGGGCCCAGGCAGGAGCTGCAGCAGCCAAGGGCATTTCTGGAGCCTTTTCCTCCCCGAGAGCCATCTGAAGATGGAGACCTAGGTGACCTCGGTCCCACGTGGGGAGGGCTGTGGGCAGGCTGGGGGGAGGGATGGGGAGTGGCGGCAGAGCACCCAGTGACAGAGGGACCCCAGGACCGGGGCTCGAGGCATCCAGACGGACCCCAGAGCTGGTGCTCCAGTCATCTGTGAGAACCAGACTCCATCAACCCAAACTTGTCACCTGGAAACCCACACCCGCAGCACCCAGAGAGGTCCATGCCTGCTGCCTCAGACTTGCTCGGGCTTGCTGGAGGTGAGCTTCTCTTCTGGCGGAAGATTGTTCCGCACACTCATCTCTGCATCAGACGCGGCATGGGGGCTCGAGGGAGCTAGGAAGGCCAGAAGCAGAGGCTCCGCACCAGGGGCCACGGCCTGGCCTCTGCCTTGGGATGCCCTGCGTCCCAAAAGCCCTCTCCGTGAGACCAGCCAGGGGCAGCAGCCTGGCAAGCAGAGGCCTCTCCGCCCCCCATTAGGTACCTGTTTTCAACTCTCCCCGCAGCTGCTGGACGTCCACCCGCTGACACACCTGCGGGAGGAGGGCGGAGGCCCAGGAGCGCAGAGATCAACTGTGCGGGCTGCTGCTCCCCGGGGGCGCCATGCTGCTCCCCGGGGGCGCCGTGCTGCTCCCCGGGGGCGTCGTGCTGCTCCCCGGGGGCGTCGTGCTGCCCTGACCCGCGATGTGGCTCCATGAGCACCTTGCAGTGTCACGGGTTAGCCCCTCACTCCTGAACTGGCTGCCACCACTGGCGTCCAAGGTGACTTTCCCGGGCTCCGGCACCCCGGGCGGCTGGGGGCAGCACCCTTCCACCCGCCGGGGGCGTCTGCCACCCTTGCAGCCCCAGCCGGCGCACCAGGGCAGGTGGGGTGGGCCCTGAGCCTCGCCCATCTGCCCAGCATGTGTCTCCCGAGCAGCTGGCAGGGACCACGCGCCCGTCTCTCGGCTTTCATGTCTGCCGAGGGGGAGAGAGGGCCGAAGGCGCTCGACTTTTGATGTTATGGAGCTGTCATCTGCACATGTTTTTAAACATATATAGCATAATCACTGGATTAATACAAGTATGCTGAAAGATAAACTAATAACCAAACATATCCATTAATTGTTTAAGTATTTGTAGTGCGAACATAATTGTAATTGAAAACAACTTTACTGAAGAGGGAAAAATGATTTTTATGCCCCGAGCCAAACACACACATACACAGAAAAATAAAAAGCTGAAGGATTTTTTTTCTTCTAGGAACATCTGGAATACAGAACACTAAAAGCAAATTTGGATTAACCTAGAAACTAAGTGGGTCACATAAAAAACCATTGATTAAACTATGCTAAAATCTATAGGCTTCACGGGAAGGTTTAATATTCTATACTGCATACAGATTTTTTAAAGTATAAGAAATGAAGACAAAACTCACTCTGAATTCTATTTTCTTATATTACAATAGGTCCGTGGGGTTTAAATGTTCTTGATCTACCTCTCTGTCCACCTGTCCTGTAGGGAAGTCTCCCACAGAAATGTGAAATGTGAGCTCACTGTCCCACACTGTGGCTTTTAACCTTGAAGAAAGTCATTCCTTCCGGGCACTGGTGGCACACACCTGTAATCTCAGCTACTCAGGAGGCTGAGATTTGAGGGTTGAGTTCAAAGTCAAGCAAGGACAGGCAAGTCCCAGAGACTCCATCGCCAAAACAACCAGCAAAAATCAGAACTGAAGCTGTGGCTCAAGTGGTAGAGTACCAGCCATAAACAAGCAAGCTGAGTAAGAGTCCGTGTTCAAACCCTGGTACTTTCGAAGGAAGGAAGGAAACAGGAAGGAGGGAGGGAGGAAGGGAGGGAGGGAGGGAGAGAGGGAGGGAGGGAAGGAGAGAAGGGAAATTATTCTTGCAGTTTAATTCTCTGAGTCTCTGAGTCAATCCTCGCTGGGTCCTGGTCTCTCTTCCGTTTGGACGTCTTCTATGAGGCTCAGCATGCTGACCACCGTCGGGTCACAAGCTAGGGCAAGGCCTCACCGGGCCACTCCACCTCCCACCCACTCCGAGAATCCAGGGCTTCCCCAAGGGACCAGTGGGACGAAGGGCTGGGACGGGAGCTGCCCGCAGGAACAACCCAGGGCGGCCTGTCCCCCCGGGGAGAGCAGGCCTGTGCTCGGAGCACCTGACCCAACACTGGGCAAAGGCCGAGCACCAAGTGCACAGCGCCACCCGTCCACACACTGCACATCAGCTGGGTCCCGCTTGTCCTGCCCCGAGCCCTCGGCCACCATGGCCACTGGGTAGCAAGCCCCCCCCCAGTGTGTGTGTGTGTGTGTGCGCACGCACGTGTGCATGCAGGCACACACGTGTGTTCTCCACACACACTCTCCTCATACAGCGCGGGCTTTCCCCATCTCACAATCCTCTTGCCTCCACCTTGGAGTGCTGGGATTGCTGGCACACCCCACGATGCCTGGATCAACCTTGTTTCTAACGCGTGCATCTGCTCGGAGGATTGTAGAGATGCACAGCCCAGGCAATCGAGTACAACCCAGCAAGTGTGCCCAGGACGGTCCGCCCACCGCCACACGGGGAGCTGCAGTTCAGAACGCAGGGCACGCTTTGTTCCTCGGGATAAGGGGGGTTTCTTCTTTTCTTGACAAGGACGGTATGCTGCTGAGAACGCACGGATATAATTTTTTTAACTCCAGAAAATGTTCTTGATGTTCATAAATAACCCACTGATCACTTCAGCAACAGGGAACTGTTCAGATGGCGGGGAAACTCTTCACCTAGGCTTATCCGCAGTCTCTAAATCACGCCCGACTCCGGCCCTCACGCTGACATCCGGAGATGATTTTAATTAAGGGCCTTTGACAAGGCACCGCAGTCATTTAAAATTACTGGCTCAGGAAAATCTTTATAAAGATGGCTTTAAAGAGTTCAGAACTCCCAGCGGTCCCCCGTATCAAGAGGGTGCACTATAAAATTGTAAATGAGCGTGCGCTCCGCGAGGTGATGAAGTGCCGCTGCTTTTGTGGTTTGACATTTCATGATTCCAAGTGGGCCTAGCTTAGTGTGCAGCATAAATCACGGGACCGACCCCGCTACTGTAAAACGCGAGCGAGCACGCCGCACGTCTGGAGCCGGGAGGCTACCAGTCATCAGCAGGAATGAGTTACTGCTGACATCATAATTATCGTGCAAATAGTAATTTTTATAGGAGGAGAGCCCCAAAAACTAATTGCCAGGATGATTATAATAGCTATGAATTAGTACATCAATGGGAATGGCCAGACAAGGTAGCAACACTTACCGTGTGGAAACAATAAGCCTACAGCCAATTAACACTCCTTCACCAAGAAGGAGCCATCCATTTAACTTATGAAATCGATTTCATATCACTTGATGCACAGTCCAGAATCTCATTGTGATGTCAGCTGGGTCGAATGCAGAATTGTCCCTGGAAATGAAGCGTTAATCCAGTTAGCGGAGTAGTACTTCTTGTGGTTGTATCCTTTCCCGGATGAGCTCACGTTCTTGACTCTGAGCAGGCTGGGCTGCGTGCAACCTGCATGCCTCTCACAGCTGCACACTCTGCACGTTGAGAAAACACAACTTCTTTTCCTTCTTCCCAAAGCAATGATCTGCTTGTAATGATTATTGCATTAACGCCCTCCAGTTGTTTTAAAAATGTGTGGCTTTACTGTTTTGTGAGGGAGATCACTGTAGTGTTAGTGACATCAAGAACACGCTTGAGAACCATCCTTGTGGAGAAGGGAAACGAACGACGCTCCTTTGGTGGCTGGTCGCTCGGTGGCACCGACACTCAGAGTCAGGATCTGGCTCAGCCCTGAGGGGGAGAGGGGTCCGGGGTGGGGGGGTCTGAGCAGCGGCAGTGGAGGAGAGGCGGCCGCAGGCCGGGCAGCTGTGCTGGGCTCCTTCGGCACAGAGGTCCACGTCCCTGTTCGAGGAGTGACTTGTGGGGGACTGAGACACAGAGTGGCTGCAGGGCTGCCCAGAGCCGTGGGGTTCAGTGCTCCCCCAGTCCCACACGGCCTGCTGGGTTCAGGGCCTGCCTCCGCTCGGCCCCCTGGTTGTTTTCTGAGGTCAGATTGAGAAGAGGCTCTTGCCAGGTTTCTTCTTCAGATCAAAGCTTTTTACATCCCACACGGACAAGCAGGTGGAGCACGCGGAAGGGCCTCTGCAGCCTGGTGCACTAGCAGCCCAAGCCCGCTCTGAACCCTGGCCCCAGAGGAGCGGCAGCCAAGGGCAGGGGGAGCAGAAGACATGAGCTACAGGAGAGGGGTGTGGTGGGGACGGGCCTGGGCCCTGGAGCGGCCCTCTCGCTGTCCTGTGGGGCGTGGATGTGACCACAGACGTCCTGTGGGCTCTGCGCCCCCAGCTCTCCCCGCTGGGCTCTCAGAAACGCCCTAAGGTCTCGACCTTCTTGATGCCTGGCCCGTCCTATCTTTTCACACTCCTCAGGCTGTGCGCAGACACTCTGCGGGACCTCAAACTGTATATTTTATGTCGAAGCTGAAGGCTCCATCCTATCTTTGCTGTTCTGTTTGTGGTCTGGGAGCCGGTTTATTGCTCAAAGAATCATAAAGTTTTAGCGCTCACAGAGATCTGTGGCATTCCGCCCCGATTCCTCCAATCACACGTGTCTCAGGACTCGCCCAAGGCCCACGCGGCCGGTGAGCCAGGCTGGCTGGCTGGCCCTGGCTGGGATGCCCGCAAGGGGCTTGCCGTGGCCCTGCGTGCTGCCCCTGCGTGCTGCCCCCCCCAAGCCAGCGTGGCGCACACCTGAGCCGTCCTGCTCCGAGTAGAAGGCAGCAGAAGATAAAAGGTCTCCAGGACTCTGAAGTGACACGAACAGACGAGGATGCAAAGCATCAGCTACGTGGCAGCAGCCGAGCGCCGTCCTCCCTGGCGCGGCCCCTGTGCTGGCCTCGGGCCAGCAAGCGCCAGTGTCCCGCCGTGCCATCCTAGGCGGCGCGGGGCTCGCATCCACAGCCTCCAACGAACCACGGCCCGTGGCACAGGAAGCTCCACCGCTGTGAGGACAAAAGAGACCCGTATGGTAAGAACTCAGAAAAGGAAAGAGAAAAGCATCTCCTCCAGAGCCCCACGGTGGCCTGCACGCCAGGCCTTCGTTGTACTACCATTTTTTCTGCTTTTAATGGAAGTTTTATGTGTAAAATGTGAATGTCTGTGTAACATGTGTATGTCTGTGTGTATGTACATATGCATGCACACAGGTGCACATGCATACATGTGCATGCATGTGTACCCATGTGTGTGTATGTATGTATGTACGTGAGTGTGGATATGCATGCAATATGTGAGTTGTGTATTTATCTGTGTATGTGTGTGCATATGTGTATGTGTGCAGGTGTGTATATGTATGTGTGTATGCATGTGTGTACATGTGTATGTGTGTACATGTGTAGTGTGTATGTGTGTATGCATGTGTGTACATGTGTATGTATGTGTGTGGCTGTGTGTATTGTGTATGTGGGTATGTGGGTGAATGTGTGGGGAGTGTATGTATGTATTGTGTGCATGTGTGCATGTGTGTATGTGTAGTGCGTGTGTGTATGCATGTGTGGATACGTGTATTACATATGTGTGTGCACATGTGTGTATGTGTGTGTATCCACGTGTGATGGCCCATGTCTGTGGTCCTCCCTACATGGAAGGTAGGGGAAAAGGGATCCCAGAAAGCACCCAGGCATCTTGGCAAGAAATGAGAAGCGCTAAAAACTCCAGCTCAGCCATAGCAGGGTTGGTGGGCAGGGCCACCAGAAGACCTCCGGGAAGCACAGATAGAAGCAGTGCAGGCCACTTCAGCTGGACATGAGCAGTGTGGTCACCTCAGCTGGACATGAGCACCGCGGTCACCTCAGCTGGACATGACCACCACGGTCACCTCAGCTGGACATGAGCACTGCAGTCACTTTGGCTGGACATGAGCAGTGCAGGCCACTTCAGCTGGACATGAACACCACGGTCACCTCAGCTGGACATGAGCAGTGTGGTCACCTCAGCTGGACATGAGCAG
>NW_012267307.1:3586084-3588621 GCF_000151885.1 Dipodomys ordii
GGTCACCTCAGCTGGACATGAGCAGTGTGGTCACCTCAGCTGGACATGAGCAGCTCAGTCCACCTCAGCTGGACATGAGCAGTGTGGTCACCTCAGTACCTGGGTGGCCAGCATTTGAGCACCATCCAGCATCGGGGCGCCATTTTGCCCTGGCCTGACATGGCCACTGAAGGAGACGGGGAGTAGGTGGCAGTGACCCCCCAGGGTGCACAGGACGTCCTGAGGTCCCAAAGGGACGGCTGTGCCAGAAGGGGTGTAATTCACAGGGCATCGGGCCTTGGAAGTCAAGGTGTGGACGGAGTCGTATTCGCACAAGGAGTCCTTTCCCCAGGCCGTGGCCAAGGACACAAGGAGCCCTCGGGACACCAGAGCAGCAGCTGGAGTTTGGAAGCCAGCAAGGAAGAGGCTCCCTTCTCAGCCTCTGCCTGAGTCCTGAGTGAAACACAGAACCTACTTCCCGTGACGCAAGTGGGGTCCACGCAGAGTCTAGGTTATCAGTGACGCTGACCTGGTAAAAGCTCCACGTCGTCAGCACAGGACATAAGGACCAACTTCATAAATGTTCATCGTGCTCTAATTTAAGCATTACGAATTGTTCCGGGCTTTTTGTGTGGATGCCAGGACTGGGGCCTGAACCCAGGGCCTCCAGCTTTAGCTCAGCCTTTTCACGCAGGGCTGGCCCTCCACCACGAGAGCCACAGCTCAGGTCTGGCCTTACCTGGCTGAACTCGACCCAGTGTCCCGGCCACTCCTCCCGGGTGTCCCAGGGTGCCCAGCACACGTCCCAGGTAGCTTTTTGATGGGTTTCCTCTACACTGTTGTGATTTGTGGCTGCACTGCAGTGTTTATGAGCTCCATAAAGAGAAGGTTCTAAAAAGATTATAGGCACTGAAAAAGGAAATATAACCTTCTCTCCGGGAGAATGGAGCACTACGGCCTGCACATTTTTGGGATTTCTGGCCGGTAGTGAAGAGACGCTGGTTCCCCACTGACCCCCTTGCTTGTTTTATGTCCTCCACAAAAGTCTTCAAAGGTGGAATAAAAACTGCAGATAGAAGACAAATCGCCCTCTGTCTTCTCCAGGAAGGAGAATGTTCATTCATGGCCACAACGTTAGACCTGATGTCGGCCCGCTTCGGCTCTGGAAAGATCTGAGGTCCTCTTCATTTTCAGACTTTTCCTTCCCCCACATAGTGATATGACATTGGACAGAAGTTCTCCAAAACACGTGTGTGAAGTCCAGCTCATACTACCAACACAGACTGTGGAGTCTGTGGGGGCTCTGAGGCCAGGCTCCCCCACAGGCTGGCTTCCTTCTAGAAAAATCCTAATGCCTGTGGGTTTTAGTGTAGACAGTGGGCTGTCCTCGAGAAGGCCATGCATCCCCAACACGCGCCGGGCCGCCAGCAGCTCTGTCTCCTCGCTCCCCTGGCTTCTTCTGACTCTTCCTTTCCCCACAAGGACCGCAGTGCTGGCCTTACCACTCACCCTGCCCCGGCGACTCAGGACACGAGAGACCACCGCCACGCAAGGCGCATCGCGAGGCTCTGGGTAGCCGGGCGTTGGGCAGACCCCTACCAATGCAGGACATGTCCAAAGGTCATGCGTGGGGCTGCCGGGGCTCCACCGACACACGCGTCCGTTGGGAGCCTCAGGGCAGCAGGCCCCTACCGAGCTGCCCGCCCGTGCCCGTGGAGAAAGCCCACGGGCTCCCTACCGAGCTGCCCGCCCGTGCCCGTGGAGAAAGCCCACGGGCTCCCTACCGAACTGCCCGCCCGTGCCCGTGGAGAAAGCCCACGGGCTCCCTACCGAGCTGCCCGCCCGTGCCCGTGGAGAAAGCCCACGGGCTCCCTAGTCACCGCCTAGTCCCCAAGCAGAGACGCTGCCTCACACAGCCTTCCTGCCACCAGGGACCAAAGGCGGCCTCTCCAGGGCGCTGGTGGACAGGTGTCCCAGGGAAGGATGGTCCTGATCCGGAGGCCAGGGCTGGCAGGTGCCAGCATGGTGGCTTATAGGTCTGGCATCCTGTCTTCATGCTGGGGGGAGGAACCCCCCATCACCTGCCGTAATGGGTGTGCCGGAACCCCTGGAGGCAAGGGTGGGCACTTGGCAGACAGGTTACTGGATCTGTCAGTCACTGCCTGCGACTGGGAACTTCCTGAGGATCTGCCCCCTGCACCGACCGTGTCTCCGCCATTGTGTCCTGCGTCCTGTCTCCTGGCTCATCTCCAGTCATCATGGAGTCCCAGCTCAGCTCTCCATTGGAGCGGAATTGGCTTGTTGGTATTGTTCTTGTTCTTTCTTTCCTCTTTAGCATGTCTCCTAGCTGGGTTACGTGAATTTGCGTGCTGCAGGCCTTGGTAACTACGGGCGGCCTGCAGCCTGTTCACTGTATAATAAAGACTTCAACAGTCTATGTTTTAAGATGTGGCTTCTGGGATGATTTACCCTACAATAGTATCACAGGACCCCCCAACACATTCCACCACACCCCTCCCCCAAGCCTCTCCCCCACATTCCACCACACCCCTCCCCCA
>NW_012267307.1:3591227-3592704 GCF_000151885.1 Dipodomys ordii
CCCACACCCCTCCCCCGCATTCCCCCACAGCCCTCCCCCACATTCCCCCACACCCCTCCCCTCCTCTTTCCAGGCCCAGCAGCTCCTGAGGCCAGGTCAGGGGCTCTCCCAGCGCCCCTGTTCTGGTGCAGCTGGGCGTCGCCCCCGCCTGCGGGGTGCAGGTGCATGCCCCACGGTGCGGGAAAGCCCTGGAGAGCCCGAGGAAGCTGGCGGGCAGTGCCCGTGTCCGACTCTGAGAGCCGCAGGTGCTGGGGCTGAGCCCGGCTTGGCAGGGGAGCTGGGTGGCAAGGCCGGGAGCCCTGTGCCCTGCGGTACCCTGTTCCCCTCCCCTGCCTGACTCCAAGCCTGAGACACTGCCTGAGCGCCTTGCTCAGAGAGGAGGCCGGCCTTCCCTTCCTAAAACAGCCCAGGGGAGGGTTCCCGGCTCAGCCTGACTCCCTGCACCAGCCCGCCTCTCCACGGCGCCCACTCACTCCTCTCCCCGACTCTGGCCAGGCCTGTGCACCCGTCCAGGCCCCACGTCCTCGGGAAACACCTGCGGGCGGCCCCTCCAAGCAGACTGCCCTCACCACGCGTGATCTCTGAGAATGCCCTCATTTCTCTCCTGTGCTAAGCCCTCATCGGGGCAGAGACAGGCTTATCCCTCTGAACAGATGAGATTAGCGGCTCGCATCAGAGTCTAAGGGGGATTACCATGCTCAAATTAAATGCATTCATTGGTACATCCGAAGGTCCCGTGGCCAGGCCACGGTGTCTTCTGCTGAGTACAACACACGGCCAATGAAACACACGTGTGCAGGGCAAACCCTCCAGCAGAGAGCAAGAACGCAGGAAGATGCTTTGTATTCTTCCCGTCTGCGCCACCTGGTAAACAGGACTGCTAATGCGGCTGGTGCCTCTGGAAGGCAGGGAGTTCATCTACCAATGCCTGGCCAGGAGCTCGCCTACCGATGCCTGGCCAGGAGCTCGACTACCGATGCCTGGCCAGGAGCTTACCTACCAATGCCTGGCCAGGATCTCGCCTACTGATGCCTGGCCAGGAGCTCACCTACCAATGCCTGGCCAGGAGCTCACCTACCAATGCCTGGCCAGGAGCTCGCCTACCGACGCCTGGCCAGGAGCTCACCTACTGATGCCTGGCCAGGAGCTCGCCTACTGATGCCTGGCCAGGAGCTCACCCACCGACGCCTGGCCAGGAGCTCACCTACCAATGCCTGGCCAGGAGCTCACCTACCGACACCTGGCCAGGAGCTCACCTACCGACGCCTGGCCAGGAGCTCACCTACCAATGCCTGGCCAGGAGCTCACCTACCAATGCCTGGCCAGGAGCTCACCTACCGACGCCTGGCCAGGAGCTCACCTACCAATGCCTGGCCAGGAGCTCGCCTACCGATGCCTGGCCAGGAGCTCGCCTACTGATGCCTGGCCAGGAGCTCACCTACCAATGCCTGGCCAGGAGCTCGCCTACCAATGCCTG
>NW_012267307.1:3593129-3598829 GCF_000151885.1 Dipodomys ordii
TGCCTGGCCAGGAGCTCACCTACCAATGCCTGGCCAGGAGCTCGCCTACCAATGCCTGGCCAGGAGCTCGCCTACCGACACCTGGCCAGGAGCTCGCCTACTGATGCCTGGCTCTGGCGTCTCCTCACAGGACTCAGGAATCGGCATCCAGTCTGGACGTGGCGACCACAGAGCCAGGGCAGGTTCACAAGAACAGTGCTTTGTCCCTGAATAGTCATAATTCTGTCACCTCCACCTCTCGGTGCTGTCTCCGCGTCACTGGGATTAGAGAAAGGAAGTGCCTTTCTTTGGCAATCTATTAAGAATTCCCCAGGAATATATCAGGCTCAGAGACTATCGGGGGAAAGAGAAGGGCGGGAGCGTGGCCCAAGCAGTAGAGCGCCAGTCTAGCAAGTGCTAGGCCCTGGGGAAGAGGAGTTCTTACTCCATAGCTTGCAAGAATTTTCCTTTACATTTGAAACCACTGTGGAAATAAATAGAAATGGTCATGCTGGAAATGTCTACGACAAAAGTGAAAGCTAAATTACAACTCCAGGCTCCCATTGGGAAGGTACAGAATTAGGAGGGCCAAGCAGCCACACAGGGGGCATCTTCACAAGCCTCAAATAAGGCCAACAGCCACCCCAGCCCCAGGAATGACAGACAGACAGAATCGCCCACAGGCAGACGGTACCAGGCACCATCACAAACCTCAAATAAGGCCAACAGCCACCCCGAGCCCCAAGAATGACAGACAGACAGAATCGCCCACAGGCAGATGGTACGAGGCACCATCTGCAACCCGGCCAGCCCCTCCGCCTGGCCGTTGCGGGCTTTGGGCTCTGGGTCACAGAGCTCTGGCCCAGCGGTGGTGGTGCCCGTGTACAGGATTTTCTCTCCACACCCTCCAGGGTGCTCACAGAGCAGGGTGGACGAGCATCTGTGCAGATGGCTTCCCTCATGGCGGGGGTCAGGCTGGGATCCACACGTGCTTTGGGAAAGTCCCTCGTCCTCAAGGGGGGCCTCCAGGCCCCGGGCAGCCAGCATCACAAACACCCGGGGTGGAGGGAGAGCTTGAGACAGGCCTGCTCCGACTACGGTAAGGCCAACAGGACTGAAGAACCACTCCGAGCACGCACACAGTACACACACCATGCACACAGCACCCGAGCAGAGCGCTCCCAGGACGGCAGTTAAGATGGTGGTGGAGGCGCGTGGTTCAGGAGACACCAGTACAATCAATGGCCAGGTGGGGGCTGGAGTGGCGGTCACACCATCGTCGGTGACACAGAAAAACAGTAGAACTGCCAGCCCGGGCCAAGCAGAACTGCCTCAAAACAACAGACCAAACCACAAGGACTGGTAGAGTGACCCCAAGGGTGTAACCTCTGCCGAGTGAGTACAAGGCCCTGACTTGACCCCTCGGTACCTGAAATGAGGAGGCGGGAGGAAGATGCATGAGAAAATAGCACAGGGGCTGATGGGAAAAGCCATGGTGCGGTGGCCAGGTCTCTCACAGGCTGGGGGCAGTGGGGCTGAAAAATGACGTATAAATGGTAAGCTGACAAGTTCACGCCACTTTGTTGGTAACTATATGAAACTAATGCGGTCTGCACTTCATAAGCAGACATCATCATATTGCACATAAAAGAAAGACCTAAGTACATGCTGGCTGTAAGAAAGCCACTTTGCACACAGTGACAAACACGGTTTAAAAGTACAAGGGTAGAGCGTTGGGTCTCCTGCAAACGCTGATCACAAGAAAGCAGGAAGAGCTCAGTTCGCCTCAGCTTCACAAAGACGCGGGACCACAGTCAGGCGAGGTGGCAGTTCCGTGGAATGCTGGGTAAGAGGCGTCAGCCACCGGCCTTGCTGATTAATGATGGACAGGATGCCAAGTCCAGGGGGTTATTTATTTATTTTTTACAGCATCCATTAGGAGCATTTGTACATCAAAACTATGTTTAAAAAGCCAGCAATCTGCCTTCTGAGAAGCAGAGTAAACAAGTATTATATATCACTGCCAGACTAAATAAAATCCATCTTTATGTGCTAAGATTTCCTAATGAGTGCAGCGCCTCTTGGCTAACTAAACACCTTAGAGGACATCCTGTCGTACGGGGAAGAGTGTGGGTTTTTGTGCCAGGCAAGCAACTGCACTCAGCCTCCTCACCCAGAAGAGAATGAGTTGGAGCCCGCAGGGCCTGTGGGGCGTGTGGGAAGATCCTGTGGAGTGTGGACAGCCCAGTGGTGGCCATGGGGCGTGTGGGAAGATCCTGTCGAGTGTGGACAGCCCAGTGGTGGCCGTGGGGCGTGTGGGAAGATCCTGTCGAGTGTGGACAGCCCGGTGGTAGCCAGGTGGTGGGGTCAGGCTCCCAGGTCGGCCAGGGTGAAGTTTTTCATGTAACACTGTACCAAAAATAAAATTCAACCTGAAAGTCCTGGTGTTGAGCAGTCAAGCACCTGCCTAGCAGCCATGAGACCCTGAACTCGATCTTCAACAGCAAAGAAAAACAAAAAACCCACAAAGAATGAAGACATTTATGAGCATTCAATCACACCCAGCACTCTGGGCACAAATGAGCTACATCCAAATGTTCCAAACATCTTTACACGTCGTAAGCATGTAAGGCAAAAGTAAGTGGAAACTGCATGGATGTACTGAGGTTGGAGTCGCAGAGCCCTCCCCTTTGCGTAGGCAGCGTCAGCAGGGAACACCCGTTCTCAGAGACCTAGAGCAAAGCCCCATCCTCCTCCACCTCTCAGCCACGGCTGAGATCTCCGGGCGTGGGAGCCGGTGAACTGCGTGCAGGACAGACACACATCCTCATTCCTACAGAACACAGCCCGGTGTTCTCTTCTTTGAAGTGGTATAATTCCGTTTACACTGAACACATTCGAAACGCCACGTGAAAGGGAAGAGGTCACAGAAGGGAGGAAGAATTTAGTGTGCGTGCTTCAACAACGTGAACTGTATTCCCGAGGAAAACCGTAATCTGCATTGCAGTGTGGATGGATCAGGTAACTGTGTCCGCGGTCTGTCTCTGCAGGGGGCATCTGCGTCCCTGGGGTGCAGCAATCCCCACGGGGGGGGCTGGAAACCCTCCCCCAGGGCCTGGTGAGCAGGGGGCCGTACATGCAGTGCCCTCTCCGGGACCCGCCGGCTGAATTCCCGCAGACTTCTAAGTTAGGGGTGGGTTCCCCCATCTGTTAAGTGCTTGGAACATGTTGCGATACTGTGAACATTCTCGAGTAGATAAACATTGAGTTCTTGTTGTATTAATATTTAGTAAAACTATCCCATGCATGTTTATACGCCTCAGCAAGTACTTCATTAATGAAGAATCCTATGTAAATGAAGGATAACTTTGAATTTCAATGTCTCATTTGTTCACAAACTTTTCTCCCCCCCACCGGGTCCTGAGAGACAGACGCACATCTGCTCCGCAGACTCGGTGCGGCTTCTCCTGGCTGCCGGACCACGTTGGTGTGCAAGGCAGGTTCCCCGCTGCCCACGAGCAGAACCCTCTCTGTCCCACTGAGCGGATCAGCACACAGCCAGAGCTGGACCAGGAGGAGCATACTGCCGACCTCCACAGACACCGAGACTGGTCCTGCCGGCCCATCCCAGGACCGGCAAGAGCCCAGGGCGGCTGGGGCAGGGGACACGTGTGGCTGGGTTGGTTTGGCTCTGTATGTGCTGCCTGCGTCCAAGCTTATACATGGCATTTATGCTCATGTTAGACCTGGGTGTGGTGTGTGCGCGTGCGTGCGTGTGTGTGTGTGCGTGTACGTGTGTGCGTGCGTGCATGCTACAATATGTGGGTGAAGATGGTATTTGTGCGTAGTATGTGTGACATTTATCAGTTTTGGTGTCTAGTGTGTCCCTGTGCTGGTGGATGTGCGAGGTGTGGTGGAGGTGTTGTCTGAGAGGTGTATGTGTACTGTAGTGAATGTTTATGTGCTGCTGTGTGTGGTGTGCAGGACACATGTTTACATGGGTGTGTGTGTGTTAGTGTGAGTGTGCACTCTGGGAAGATGGGAGTCACAGGAAAAGCACCTAGAACCTGGGGCTGATATCAGAGGTAGGAGCCTTCCCAGCACCCGACTTTTTCATGAAGAAACAAGTGCCCTGGAGGACTCTGCTCACCAGGCCTTGGGGTTCAGGGTCTGGGTGGTGCTCTGGAGGACTCTGCTCACCAGGCCTTGGGGTTCAGGGTCTGGGTGGTGCTCTGGAGGACTCTGCTCACCAGGACTCGGAGTTCAGGATCTGGGTGGTATTCTGGAGTACGGTGCACAGCAGGACAGGTGCACAGGGCCTGGTGGCAGTCTGCATCTTCATGACTCGAATCCAGCACCTGGATTGCCGGGTCCCTGAGCCCCACAGACGCACTGCAGATGTGACGGTCTCCTCCCCCAGGGGTCTCGGGAGGAGGTCCAGCTGTGGAACAGGCGGACACTCGGCTGTCTGAGGTGACCAGGTATCCGGGGAAGGAGGAGGGCTGCCGAGGGGAGCAAGCCAATGACGGCAGGAGGAGAGGTTGAAGTCTGGAGCAGGCCTGTCCACACTCCCTGCCGTGCTGAATAAGGAAAGGGAGGGGGGACGCAGGACAGCCGTGTCCACGCTGGAGTAAGAGCCTGAGGAGCTGGGCAGGCGACCTGCGGGAGAGGTGTGAGAGCCAGGATCCAGCGTCTGTAGGCGTCACAGGAGGACAGGAGGTCACAGGGGGACAGGAGGTCACAGGACAGGAGGTCACAGGACAGGAGGTCACAGGAGGACAGGAGGTCACAGGGGGACAGGAGGTCACAGGGGGACAGGAGGTCACAGGACAAGAGGTCACAGGAGCACAGGAGGTCACAGGACAGGAGGTCACAGGACAGGAGGTCACAGGACAGGAGGTCACAGGAGGACAGGAGGTCACAGGTCGACAGGAGGTCACAGGGGGACAGGAGGTCACAGGACAAGAGGTCACAGGAGCACAGGAGGTCACAGGACAGGAGGTCACAGGACAGGAGGTCACAGGACAGGAGGTCACAGGAGGACAGGAGGTCACAGGTCGGCAGGAGGTCACAGGTGGCCCACCATGTCCAGCTGAGATACAGACTCACTGGGACCCCCAGAGCTGAAGGGACAACCACTCCAGCTTGATTGCAGTGGATCATTTGTAGAAAGGAAGCCACTCTCATCTCCAGTGGGATCTGGAGGTACCCACAGTCATTCCCACGCCTGTCTTCTCTCTGGAGAAGGCCGTGGAGCTGTGGGTACTCTCTGAGACACTCACCTGCTTGGTTGCTAAGTCACCTAGCCAGGGAGCCTAGACCAGAAGGGGAATGCAGCACTCCACCCGAAGCCAGAGCCTCGTTGCTGGCACTCCAGTGGGAGTCGGGACCTGTGACTGGCGTGGTGATCGCTAGGCAGCACAGTAACGCGGTGTTTCACCTGACAGGGGAGGCCGACGCAGCCGGGGCGCGTGGGAAGTGGCCGACGCAGCGGGGCGCGTGGGAAGACGCCGACGCAGCGGGGTGCGTGGGAAGAGGCCGACGCAGCCGGGGCGCGTGGGAAGAGGCCGACGCAGCCGGGGCGCGTGGGAAGAGGCCGACGCAGCCGGGGCGCGTGGGAAGAGGCCGACGCAGCAGGAGTGGGTGGGAAGAGGCCGACGCAGCGGGGTGCGCGGGAAGAGGCCGACGCAGCAGGAGTGGGTGGGAAGAGGCCGACGCAGC
>NW_012267307.1:3600075-3628390 GCF_000151885.1 Dipodomys ordii
GGGAAGAGGCCGATGCAGCAGGAGTGCGCGGGAAGAGGCCGACGCAGCGGGGGCGCGTGGGAAGAGGCCGACGCAGCGGGGCGCGTGGGAAGAGGCCGACGCAGCGGGGCGCGTGGGAAGAGGCCGAAGCAGCAGGAGTGGGTGGGAAGAGGCCGACGCAGCGGGGGCGCGTGGGAAGAGGCCGACGCAGAGGGGCGCGTGGCTCCTTCCAGGGCTCAGGTATCATAGGACCAAGGCACGGAACCCTGCATGCTGCGGGTTCACAGCATCCGGGAGTCAAACACCCGCTGGTCTGACAGTGCTCCTCAGCCTGCCTGACATCAGGTGTGGACAGTCATTTGCATTCTTGCCACCTCCACGCTCTTGGCTCTCGTAGGCAAAGCATCTACTCTGCACCAGCTCGAAGGAGGCTAGGGGCAGGCAGAGGTCTGTGTGTAAGGCCCACTCACCACCACAGGCCTGCGGGCGCAACCCAGACAGCCAGCCAGAGCGGGGGTCTGGGGCCCGGCATGGCCGTCCCTCTACTCAGGAGGAGCGCGTGGTGGTCCCGAGCGTCCACCGCCCAGTAAGGCCAACCTGTTCCCCTCCCTGGCCCCTCCTTTCTCCTGCAGTGCATTCTGACCCCTCCTCTTCAGGCCCCACCCACCTCGCTGGTGACCTAAGTTAGGGCACCAGGCCTGAGATACCATCTCAGAGGAACATGGTTGGAAACAGGGAAGAGAACATTACTGTCTGAAATGTTCTTTTAAAATTATTGTCAAAGGCCATAGAGTTCATAAGCAATGTAGATTAAGATAATGATGACTGTCATTGTGAAGATTAAAAGGTGTTTGTGACTTAAAAAATTAATTAAAAAAGTGTTTTTCCTCATTTTGGGGGTACCTTAATACGCAACATCACGTCGTTTTTTAAGTACAAAGATGAATTTATGTGGATTTGATCATCATGTTTTAGTTTTCCTATCCATCCTATGAGAAAGATGTCCTGCTGTACATGCTGTACCTTGAGAGAGGAAAGGCATGCTGTTGTGAACTAAGTGCAGACAAATTAGACCACTGTGAACAACAGCAGGCTTCCTTTCTGCGTCTCTGGGTGTGTAGCATTCCGGCCGGCCTCAGACTGTGCCCAGGCCCCTGGGAAGGACTCGCCCAGGCCCTGCCCGCCCGTCTGCACAGCCCTTCCCAGCTCATAAACCCGCTCTTCGCCTGATTTTTCTCTTTTGCAGGCTGTGGGGACCTCTAATAAAAGCAATAGAAGCTAAAAGTGCTTTTGTCTTTTGCTAAATGAAATGTCACGAGGGTAAACAAATGGGGCTTGAGAGAAAGCCACATACAAACAGCTCTTCACCTGAGCGCCTGCCCGCAACTGCACGCCAAGAGTGGACATGCATCCATCACTGTCAGCGCCCACGGCTCTCCGTGGCCCGGCGTTCTGCCTGCCCTAGAAGGGGCTTCGTCCCCTCCTCCTCCTCTCCTCGTCTTCCTCGTCCCCCTCCTCCTCCTCCTCCTCATCCTTGTCCCCCTCCTCCTCCTCCTTGTCCTCCTCCTCCTCCTCCTTGTCCCCCTCCTCCTCCTCCTCCTCCTCTTCTGTGGAATTACAGCAGTCAGGACGTCAAAGGGTTCAGCCTCTCCCTGCACTAGGGGACACAGGGTGCTGGAGAGGGAAGATTTCCCCCTTGCATTACTGCTCCTTTATTCCTGCTTCTTGCAGAATTGTGTCATTAATAAAAAGGCCCTGAGCTCTTGTTTTTAAAAGCCCTAATAGCATGTGTTTGGAACATTTGCTATTTTCAGCAGTTCTATCTACTATTTTTGTCCTGCACAATGGTCTAATTATTTCCTGTTGGCCAACAGATCTCAAAGCCTGCAGTCTGCTCTGAGAAGAGCAGCAGCCTTCCCGGTACAGCTCTGAACAGACGTGGCCCAGCGCGGTGGCTGGGGAGAAGGTTTACACGATCCCACACGGACAGATGCTCCTGGAGCCCAGGCTGCCTCATCCACACACACAATCATTAAAGGGACTCAGTTTCAGGGTTCCTTTCCATTTGAGTGTGTAAGGTTGGCTTTAAATTTGTGGAGGTTTTTCCTGTACATTTTTGTTAGCATGCATGGGTCCCAGAGAAGTTGACTGTGACGCAGCTATACCGCCTTACAGTGTAAAATTTGCTTTAAATGTATCTTTTGTAATGCCCCCAAATGGATGAGAAACACAGAATGAATTCTGAAAATAATGTAGTGCCAAAATCTGGTAACAGGAAAACAATTTCATTGCTGAGAAATACAAACTGCAGCTGGGTCTTTTCTGTACACAAATAGGCTTTTCAAGTTTCCTAACGTTGAACTCAGCCTTATCTTTAAAAAAAGAATCTTTTCTCTCGGTAATAATCTGTGTTTTCTCTCCTCTCTGGCAGAGGCGGTGGCGGGCATTAGCTGTGCTGTCGCGTTGGGGTGCTGAGCGGTGGAAAGCGCTGCCCCCCCCCAGACACAGGGCTGGACTCACACTCGGAAGGCAATTAGCTCAGAATTCATGCTGATCAAAGTCACTAAATGGTGAATGCTCCGATCATTCCCAGGCAGGGACGCAGCACACCACCCTTCGGAATCTGGGCCAGGTCCGCAGTCCCAGGCAGACTCCTCAGAGGTGATAAAGCTGCAGAAAGCTATAAACGCGGTGATTTACAGGAAGGCAAGCGTCTGGCACAGCTGGTATTTTAAAATGTGACATTATTTTCGGTATTTATTTTAAATCTCAATGCTTACATTGATTTAAGAAGGTCAAAGAATGTGGTGCAGTCTCCTCACACATGGAGAATTAGGTTGACCCTTAAAAAGTGAGGCAGACCGGGTGGCTGTCAGCTGACTTCTCAGAGGAGAGGAAAGTTACCTGGTCAGTGCTCAGAGGAAGCAGAGCGGCCCTGCTCTGAGCACCACAAAGCCCCGGCCTCCGCCAGCGCCCTGTGTGCCCATCCACCCCAGGCTGCCCAGCCCACGCCAGGCCGTCCACCTGGCAGGCCTCCATCCACAGGGCTGCAAGAGCAAGTGGCGCTTGCCCGCCACATGCTGTGTAAACTGAGGTGCGCAATTTTCACTGCTTGTCAAAACAATCGTGAAATCCCATTTTCCTTTAATAAAGTATAGTTTTGTCCCCCAGATGTACGCTTGAATAAGATGTCATACTCTGTTTTTGTTCCTGATTGCACCCTGCTGATGTTCTTAGGCAGAGAGAAAATTACCTTATTGAAGCATATTGTGGGTAGTGAGTGGGGAACCAAATTTTGCATTGGCATTACACACATGACATATTCAGAGACCTTTGAGTAACACTATGAATATCAAGTGATTGAAAAGATTCCACAGGCTCAGGGCGCCTTCTTGGGGCATAAAAGGTTGTGGTTCCGGATGAATGTTTTTCAGATCAATATAATTATGTCATAAAAACATGTCACAAAAGAGTTTACTCCACAGCCTGCACGCCCGTCCACCTTCGCCTGCTCCGCGTCGGTGTGGAGCCCTGTCGGGCTGTGTTTGCACCAGCCAGCTTCCCTGCCTGCGGCAGCCCCCCCCCCGCAGTGCAGAGAGGAGGACACACAAGCCCCCCCCCGCAGTGCAGAGAGGAGGACACACAAGCCCCCATTTGGGGGAAACAGCGGGTCGTGGCTTACCGGGGTGATGGGGTCTCTCAGAACGCCAGTGGGCAGAAGGCTGGCGGGGACACATGGTGCTGGTGTCTGGACTCTCTCCACATGACACAGTCTGGGCTGTGGGGTTCCCACAACCTCCCCTCCCCAGGGCCAGCCACAGAGCGCCCTGCCCAGCTGCCTGGCTGTAGTTCAGGCCACCGTTGACTTCTGGACGAAGCGATGGGTGCAGTTGTAGTTCAGGCCACCAGCTGACTTCTGGACGAAGCCGTGGGTGCCGTGGAGGGCGAGCGGCTCTTGCCACTTCGTCCTTCCCTGGGTGAAGAGCCTCCTGGCGTCATCCACGTGGAGGGGCGGTGGCTGCCGCCGCCGCTGCCTGAATACAGACCACATCGACCCGAAGACGTTGCTTCTGGGTAAATAGCTTGGCACTTGACAGAGACATTCTCCCTCCAAGAGACTGTCATTTTTATTTTCAGAGGACACACGCACACGCCATCTAACACAGTTCCCAATTTCCTGGTTCATCTGAGGAGCATCCATCATGTTAATTACTTAGCGGGGAAACACACACACACACACACACACAATCATCTAGACCAGGGAGGCATGTGTGCTCTCCTGCCGTGGCCTTGGGCAGCCCGTCCCCACACGGATGCCTGCAGCGCTGGCTTCCGGTGTCCAGGCTCAGACGGCTCAGACACCTCTGGAAGTGGAGCTCTCCTCTGCGTCTCCAGTGTGGCTCTCAGACGTTCTCCTCCCAACGGTTCAGTCTTTCCCTCACCCACTCAGCACAGTCCTCCCTTTCTGCCTTCTTCAGGGCATGGGCCTCTGAGGCCACTTTTGGAGTGAGGGGGGAAGGCAAGGAGGAGGCCAGGCCCCTGCTCAGACCCATCTTCGGAGCCTCGGCTTTCCCCCAGGGGAAACAAGCAGAAAATAAATTATGTTTACTGCTACATATTTAGTCCACGGTGCTGGCTGTCCACTGAGGGAAAGTTGTACACAACTGTGACCCACTATCTCCCTCTTGGCAACTGTGTAAAGAATGGCTATATAAAAAAAAAAGACCAGCTGTGGCCTGTGTGAGGCCCAGGCACCACCACCTTCCCTGGCTGAGCTGTGGCTCAGGAAACTCCCCACACCCAGGGCTTTGCGGCTTCTCCGGCAGCTGGGCTCAGGTCTGGGGAGACCCGCCCCCAGAAGCAGCGCTGTGGGCAGACGCGGGTGCCCTGGACACGGAGGGCTTGGCATGCATGAGCCGTGCAGCAGACTTCACATGTCCCCAGGGGGAGCAAGCTCTCCGCCCGGCTCGCTCATGGCAAACACAGGCCGCCGGCCACAGCCCCGGGGTGGAAACCTCCCCTCGTAAAACACAACCCCTGCTCGGCGCTGGCCCTTTGTGCATGGCCCCGTCTTGCGCGTTATCGGCTCCCGTGTGTAGTTTATTATTCCGTTCTAGGCACTTTATAGGAAGGAGATTCTGCCCTCACTTCCCCGGCTTCCGAGGGATGAATGCACCACAGGGTGGTTTTATGGTATCCGTGTTTATAAAGGTAAATCATTCTAGCATATTCCCTCCCCTAGAGGATGTCTCCACAGGCCCTGCATTGTGTCAGGCCCTGGAAAGAGATGGTATCGCGTCACCGGCTTCCTGCTCTGCGGCGTTGGATGGCATCCAGCGCCCAGACAAGCAGGCCGGGCAGCGTCTGCCCTGGCCTGCGGACCGAGCCTCCGTGCCGTGCGGGGCCTGCGGATCTCACTTGCCAGGCTTTTTCTGAGATTTCCCCAAACCCTGTGTGCGTCTCTGCGTGGCTAGGCATGTGGCGCGGTAATCACCCCACGGGGCTCGTGGGAGAGGTGGCTGCCTGGGAGCCAACATCCTCGTGTCCCCGTGTTCACGGCGGCCACGGCCCTGGCAGCCCCGGCTCCGCCTGCAGTAGCTCTTGGTCAGGGACGGCCGCTGCAGACCAGCTCTGGCCCCACAGCACTTCACGAGGACGCTCGGCGAGCACCGCGAGCACCCACGTCCCGGGCAGGCAGCTGTGGGCAGGCGCCGGCCCAAGGGCACCCAGCCAGCCTGGTGGGGTGCGGTGGGTCCTGCAGGGCCCCGGGCCGCTGAGGGTGGAGGGGTGAGCTTGGTGAGGAGCAGGCTCTGCAGAATCCCACCCTGGGGGGCAGATGTGGTGTCAGGAGGAGGGGAGGGCCGGGGCTAATGTTGGGAAGGGAGGGGGCGGTTTTCCCCGTAAAAATGCCCTGGGCAGGCCCAGCACCCCGGAGGAGCCCCGCTCTCCCAGGATGTGGCGCCCGGCCGCACAGTGGGAGACTCCTCACACGGGCGGCATCGTGAAATTTTACTGCAAAATATCCTTTTTTTTTCTTATTTGAAAAGACAAATTATTAGCATTTTTAAACAATTTCAATATGCTTAATGGCTGAAAGTTAAGCTCAAACTGTTCTGCTTACTGACTAAAGTAGCAGGTCTGTAAACAGGAGTCTTAAGTTACCCCAAGAGTACACTCATTTTAAATTTTACTTGAAAGCGGGATGTACGTTTATTACAATTTCAAACAAAATGCTAATGCCATTAAACAAATGAGGTTTAGGCAAATTAACTGCATTTTAATATTCTGAAGGCCTATGATATAGGACATTGTGTTACGAAACATTGAGTAGAAGTATCAGTTGCAAGTGGGGTTTTCATTGCTGTGAATCTCAGGAGAATATTTGTAATTAGTATCATTTGCCTAATACTTCAGGTTAATTAGAATATTTAATTGAATAGCTGTAATCTTCAGAGATGACTATATTATGATCAAATTAGCGGCGTCCTGGTGCATGCTGATCGCAGGGCGGCAGCCGCTCTGCTTCTGCCAGCTATTCAGCCCTCTGGAGCGTTCAGTAACATAAGAAAAAATCTGTTTCTTACACTTTTGAATTTTAATGATCCATTTGAACTCTGCCATCAACATTTAATTATTCCAGAAAAAAAAAAGTCCCAGCCACGACTCCCATATGGCAGGTTGGCAAGTGTGGCTGGCAGGGCGGTGCCCAGGCCTCCCGGCACCCGCAGAAGGGCTGCGCGGCCCGGCTGAATGCAGGGCGGTGCCCAGGCCTCCCGGCACCCGCAGAAGGGCTGCGCGGCCCGGCTGAATGCAGGGCGGTGCCCAGGCCTCCCGGCACCCGCAGAAGGGCTGCGCGGCCCGGCTGAATGCAGGGCTCTTTCTGAACGTGTTTGCAAATACAGACCGCGTGAAGCCGGCGGAAGAGGTTACTAGGATACTATTGAAACGCCATTAGGAACAGATGAATTGAGTTTGAGAATGTTACAATGGATTTAATCCCCCCGTGTCTGGACTGGACCGCACTGCGCACAGACCAGCACAGACCGGCCGTGGAACCAGAGGCCTGGCCGGCTAAAACTTGTTAGCCAGCAATGTGGTGGGTTTGTTTTTTTTTAAGACACAACAGGGGGGCAGGGTTGCCGAGTCTTTTGCACAAAAATCTTCAGCCTAATGGGGAGAGAGAGCCCTGACACGGGCACAGTACGGGGGTCTCGGGGGTTACATGACCATTATGGAATAAATCAAGGCCTCTGGGAAGACACGGAAGGAGACAGCTCCAGTGTGTCAAGCGTCACTCCCAAGCCCACAATACTCCCCAGCCTGAGGAGAGGGTGGCTGACCTGGAGCTCCTGGAAGGTCGGCCAAGGTGGGGGTTCCAGACACAGGCCCAGTCCTGGGGCTCTCCGAGGGCCAGCGCTCAGGCAGGCTCGCCCCACAAGCGCAGGAAGCTCCGAGGAAAAGCACAAACGCCCGCGGGCTCCCCGGACATAACCCTTCTGGGTCGCACGCCTTTCACAAGAACCTGTGTTGCAGGCACAGGCCCTATGTACTGGAAGGCGCTGGAAGAAAATTGGGAACAAAAAGATTGAAAGGAAGGAGGGGAGTAAATGCCGCTTAATAAATCAATTAATGTGGTGGGTTTCTCCTGGAAAATCTTCTCCACCCTCGGAAGGACTGACTCTCTCTCAGGAATCCCAGAGGAACACACAACAGTGCACAGACCTTTTGAGGCATGCTTTACAATAACAAAAGCTTGAGCATGAAGATGCTGGGGTTAGCTTTGAAGTAAACAGAAACACTGACACAGAAAACCGATCTTCACACTCAGTGAGGAATTACTTATAAGAAGGACAGTTAACTGCATGAACATGTCACATAGCTTTGTATGCTGATTGGTTGACAAGAGTTAAAATAGCACGATGATAGTTGGAGGTGCTGGCCAAAAGCAGAGCTGTGTGGACATTTGGGCAGTTAGCAGAGGTGCCCGAGCGGTGTGGCTCACCAGCAGAGACTTGAGATGATGGTTGATGATAAGGGAGAATGGTGCCGGAGAAACCGGGACTGCCTCAAGAAGAGGAGGGACCGAGGGTCGTAAATCGGAGAGGAGCAGCTGGCATCCAGCAGTCCGACCTGGAGGCTGCACAGATACGGCCCCTCCACGGGGCCGGGAGCCGGCACAGCACAGCCCGGCAGACATGCCCGGTTCCTCGGCGGTCCGGAGCTGGCACAGCACAACCCGGCAGACATGCCCAGCTCCACGGGGCCGGGAGCCGGCACAGCACAGCCCGGCAGACGCGCCCGGTCTCCTCGGCGGCCACGGGCACACTCGTAACTTGCTCACAGTATAGAATTAGCGGGGTGGCACGTTCCTAAAGACACTCAATTATCACCAATTTTATCTTCAAATCTCATCCGAATAATGATTTAAAATCCACTCTTAACCAGCAGTTTAAAAGCACCTTGAGAATTCATTTTAACAGCTAGCATCCTGCATAATTGAGGCTTTCTCGTATGAAATCTTGAAAAATTGCTGAGTATGGGAATAGTGTGTTGTGGAGCAAAATGAGCTTCGCGTTATCTATAAATTTGGGCTTCCAATTGTTTCCTACACAGACCTACTTTTTGTGAGCTAGTGTTAGAGCCCTGTCGATATATCAACAATTCACAGGTATCTTTTTTTTTAATGTTTTTCCTCTTGGATCGGTGAGCAGCTGTGGAGGCCACACTCCAGGCTCTGGCAGCCGAGTGCAGGACTGTGAAGTACAGGCTCTCCGTGGAGGACCCCACCCCCTTCCCCACACACGCAAGATCCTTCCAGAATTAAAAATCTGCTCCACTAATTGTGGAACAAATTTTCAACAACCCTCTTTGAGAATCCAGCCGTAAGTATTCTCCCATCTATTAAACAGATGGCAGATAAGATTGTAAACATATTTGCTTCATATTGAATAGATAGTTTCTGGCATAATACTAATTAACAAATTAAATGACTGACTTTGTGCATCACATTAGAGTTAAAACCACTTTGTAAGTTTGTCTTGGGTAGTTATTTACTTTGACAATAGCATGCAGTGAAAAACTGTTAAATGTCTCTCCAGCAACATCATGCAGTGAGTCGTTTTCTTTTTTAAAACTCCATATTTTATTATAATTCATTTGACTTTCATTACAGTCACTCATTACAAAATGTATGTGCATTTAATCCGTTTCCAAGGGCGGCGTCTTCCCAGCCCAGCCACGGGCTGGCGTGGTGATTTCCTCCTTGGTCGGGCACGCAGGGGGCAGGCCGGCCTTCTCCACTCACATTTTTAGGAGGGCCACTCGGGAGCGAAGCCCTGCCGGGCACTGGCGGGCAGAGAGGCTGCAAAGGAATCTTCAGGCGACCTGCCCCACGTCTGTGCCCCGGGGACGCAGGGCCTGTCCAAGCCCATCAAGCAGCGGTTGTCTGTCCTCCAGGGATTCTGCCGGGCTCTGTCCCGGCCCCGAGAGAGCAGAGCCAGCCAACGTGGAGGCCTGCTCCCGGGGCCCCGTGTGCAGGGGGGCAGGGAAGGGTGGCAACGTGGGCCACACCCAGAGCCCCCTGTGCCTCCATGCCTGAATCCTCTCCGGGACCCGGGTTTGAGCTGAAGGATTAGGCATAGAGAATAGCCCTCTCTGCCCTCCCTCCCTCTGCCCCTCCTCTCTGCTACACTTCTACAGCTGAACAGGGAGACATTCCTTTTTGGAAAATGACTTGGAAGGTTTTATCCTAAGATACTAAAACTAATCATTTGGCTCTCTGAGTTATCTAAAGTGAGTACCTCTCGGCCAGAATCTTCTCGTTTCTGGTAACTTGGTGAAGACAGGAGAATCAGGCTTGTCCCCGGGTTGATCAGCAGGGAACCAGCTCAAGAAACAGGCTGTTCGTTTCAGTTAGCAAGGGCCATTTGTTGTACGCCGCGCTGCGGTGCCTGGAGACCGTGCTCAAAGAGGGACCGGGCTCTGGACACTGCGCGCATCCAGAGAACAAGCAATTCCCACCGAGGCCAGCAGCGTCAAGGCCATCGCTGGCAGCCATGTGAACCAGGGGGAATTGATTGGGAATAGTTAGATGGCTCGAGAGGGAAGTGAGACTCCAGTTAGCTCCCTGTCCTGACGGCTCGGTCTCCTAAAGGGAGCGAAAGCCTCCCTGGCTGGAGAAGCCGGCGAGAGTCCCTGTCAGGGGGCTGGGGGTGGAACCTGGTGCGCCACGAGGCCATCCTGGTTGCACTTTGTGTAATATTACCAGTCTACCGTACACCCGGGGATGTTGTAGGTCAAGGTGATTGTTCCTCTTGGTCTCCCAGGCCTGTGCTGTGAGGAGATGGAGCGCAGTGGGAGGCGCAGACTCGCGGAGTGGTGGCGTCTGCTGGACAGGACAGCGCACACACCACGGCTCTCCAGGAGGCCCCTGCATGCTGCAGCAGCGTCAATAAGATAGGAGCACCTTTGGGTGGAAATTACACTAGCACTTCTGTGTTTGTGAAAAATACTCAGGAGCACAGACCACTGCATCCTGACAGGACAGGGCCTCTGCTAATTCCAGGAAACTATTTGCAAGGCCCACACCTGCACCGACTAGGCCTGGAAGGGAGAGGCAGCGGAGCTGTGGCCCACGGCCCCCTGGAGCCGCCGTGTCTCGGAGCGGGGCCTGCCCGGAAAGTGCTCCACCCAGCCTGTGTCTCGGAGGAGTGTGCGAGGCTTGGGGAGGGAGGAGGCAGTCTACCACCCGGACTTCATTCTCGGTTTCACTGGGCAAACCCCGGCTCCAGAAGGTCTTCACGTGAGCAAGCCGGAGGTGCTCTGTGGGTCACAGCTCAGATGAAAATGAAAATACAAGCAGAACTGCCTGCGTTTTTGTATTGGATCAGCCTCCAAGGTGTTTTCCTGGCAGCCTCCAGCTGGTTCCAGCCAAGAGACACAGCCGGTTGGGGCACGGGACCCACAAAGCTCGCGGGGACCCTCCCCAGCCCCGCTGGCCGCAGACGGCTCAGAATTGGTCAAAACAAGTTAGGTCACATCTCTGCATGGTGGCCTTCCTTCTCATTTTGCATTAATGAATGTGCTTAGGGAACTGAATTAATTTGCTGTTAGTGCTGGTTTTAATAAACTGTGACCAGGTAATGTGTGATGGCTTACTTGTGTGTGTATTTGTTTCTTAGAGGGCAGATAGCACTGCCGGGACCCACAGGAAGCCCAAAGACGCGATTGACCTGGGCCCTGCCCGTGTGGGCTGTCGGCTCGGAGGGAGTTGCAAACAGCCGCAGCATTCGCTGCAGGAGGGGCGCAGACGGAGGAACCCTGAGCCTCACCCCGCTCACGTTCCGCACTTAGAACTCCGGGGGGCTGTTTGCTCCCAGGACCCCGGTGTTGGCAAGCACCGTGGACGTGGCTGACTCCAGTTTCGAGGTCAGACGCGATGGCTGACGATGCATTTAACCCCTAAAGACAGACGCGTTTCCATTCGCATAAACTGTAGGAGAAAATGCAATCTCCGCAGCAAGCACGGGCTCACTGCTCACTGCCTCAGTTCATGCTTCTCCTGGGTGCAATCTGCAAGAAAGCTCTCAAATTTCTACTTTGACACAATCAGGGGAAACAAAAACCCCAAACATCGAAGTGTTAAATTCCCAAAGCAAACAAAACAAGTAAAAAAACCAAAGCACTAAGTGTGCATAAAAACAGAAATTACATTTATTCATACAATTTTTGGAACATTAAACCATTCTTGATTAAGACAAATACCTGTCTTTTTATCCATTTGTTATCTATTTATCTGCCTATCTACCTAAGTATCTATATATCATATACTCTCTGATCCGTCAGTCTATTTTCCGTCATGTTTAACCATCTGTCCATCTATCTACAGGTAGTCTATGTTTCAAGTAACCATAATGTCTGAATTGAAACTGTTTTAAATAATTGTTTCAGCTCTACTTTAAGCCTTGCATCAAATATTACAAAAAGCTTCACACTTTGGAAAATTAAAGAAAAGTAAAAAGCAAAAAAAATCCCTTTCAAATCTATTAAAGTCTCTATAAATATGGATTGTCAGAAATCTGCAAAGTATCTACAAAGATACAACATGTACATGTATGTATGTGCTTGCATGTGTGTATGTTTGTGTGTGTTCATGTGGGGGTGTTTGTAGGAGGTATTGGTGTGTTTACGTGTTTGTGTATGTTTGTGGGCGTGTATTTGTGGGTGTTTATTCTCCAAATGCAATGCAGATTCAGGAATAAGATTTTGCGAAGAATGTATAAAATAGAAATCTTATTTTATGAAACAAACAGTATCTTCAAGTGACTAATAATGTCTACAGAAAAAAAAAGTCCATACATAAAAAGAACTGTCTTGTAAATATCACTACCTGTATAGACATGGTTTCTGGGTATTTGTTTCTTCTCTTAAGCTAAAATCTTTTCTTCAGGGTAAAACAGTATGTTTATAAGCTTATTAGATTTTCAAAAAATGATAACGAGGCAGATAACATACTACCTTTGGGGAAATAATTGACAGGTAATCAAAACTCCCAGGGAAGACCCCAAGCAGGAAATGTCTGTCAAGTTAACAAGTCGCCATCTATCCATCAGCCTCTGCTTCTGGCTGACAACAGGCAGGCAAGCCCAGTCTGAGCCCGTTATTAAAGGCGACACTCACGTCCACAGCAAGTGAGCGTGACTCACCGTATCTTAGAATTTAACGTTTCTTTCCACGTAATCAGAGCTCAGATCTAAGTGGAAAGAGAATGAGAATGAATATTTATAGGCAGGGAAGGAAGACATAAATATTCTACCAACACTCACCACTTTAACGAGTGGGTGACTGAACCCTCACGTGAATGAGAGCAATAAAATAATATTTTATTGATTCTACCATGAAATTTTAAGTGAGTTAGACTAAAATACAAATAAATGATAAAAGTCTGATTTAATCACATAAAACTTTAATAATATGGAGACCTATAGAAATGGCACCACTTGGTTGCTTTGGAGATGTCTGTTTAGACTTGCACTATTACTTTTCTAAGTGGATTTTCCCAGAGACGCAGAGTGAGTTTTCTTGACCACAAACCACTGTTCAGGTGAGTTTCGGCGCCCCTGACCTGCGCAAGCCGCTCTACTCCGAGAAAAGAGGCCAGCAGAAAACCCAAGTAGTGGAAATAGCAGATTCTGCTTTAGGATCTCGGGTGCGAGACCTGAGGGGCCGGCCAGCGCCAGGCTACAGGCAGGAGAGGCGGTACGCCCGGGGAGGGGGCTGGGGCAGTGGGCGCTGACCACACGCCCCTGAGGGTCGGATGGAGGAGATGAGGCCAAACGTGGGAGCCAAGGGGCGTGTGACACCGACACCGGGGACGCGGGAGGGGCCCCACCTGGGCCACGGGCTCAGGACCATGGTCACTCTGAGCAGCCGTGGTCCTCCATGCTGGCTCCCGCCCCCACTGCGCTCCTGCTCCCCTGCTGGAGCATGACTCCACCCTGGAGCACCAACACGGACACGGACGGACACTGGGGCGCTCGCCACGTCCTGCGTCACCCCCACACCAGTCTGGGCATAGCCTTTCCTGTGGGAACGTCCCAGGGCGTTGCCAGACATCACACGCTCTAAAAACATTCTTTCATAGGAAAAAACTAGATAGAAGAGGAAAACGCTTCTCCACCTGCAAACTTACACTGAGTTCCACAGGGGGGCTAAGAGGGGCTCCCCTTATTCCAAGTAAAAGTGCCAGAGGAAAGGAATGAGAGTTGGAAATCATTGACGGAGAAATACAAAATAACTCTGAGGAGAGGGTGAAGGTAGAGGATAGGTGAGGGGGGAGGAAGGGGGAGGTGGGGGAGGGAAGGGGGAGGAGGGAGAGGGATGGGGAGGAAGTAGAGGGGGGAGAGGCCCTGGTAAATGATGCTGGGCCTCTGGAGGCAGACACGCTCTGCCCTGAAAGATTTTACAAAGGAGGCACCTTAGGGCTGACACTTGAATTTGAAAACTGCTGATCACACAGAACGAAAGCTTTGATGATTGAGTGAGCCCTTCCTTTCCCCGATGATCTTGATCTAGAATAATCATCTCTCTCCTTCGGTGATGCAGGAGTCCTTATGATCTTCAGCGTCCTCTCATTGTCCCTGGAGACAAATCAGGACAGTACTCACAAAGCCACAGGGGCCAGCTCCGATAGAGCCGGTACACGTATCTATTTCAAATACTTGCTGTTAAAACTGGGAAGAACATTTATATGTTTGTTCTCTTCAATACAATCAACACAAAAGAAAAGTAGAATATACTTGATGTTATTATCATCAGTTCAGCCGCAAAATTAAACCAAATTGTCATTCAATAAGCACTTTTAGTTTATTACAACATCATTTCCCACTGGGTACTGGTGGCTCACCCCTGTAATCCTAGCAAGTCAGGAGGCTAAGATCTGAAGATCATGGTTCAAAGCCAGCTTGGGCAAAAATTTCATGAGATTCTCATCTCCAGTGAACCACCAGAAATCCAGCTGGAGGTGCACCTAAGTGGTAGAGCACTGATCTTGAGCAAAAGAGCTCAGAACAGCACCTAGGCCTTGAGTTTAAGCCTCAGGACCAACACACACACACACACACACACACCCTCATTTCCCTTTGCTTTCCTAAATGTCCCTGCTCAGATAATAAACTTCTCTCTCTACACGAGCCCCAAGTCTATGAAGGAAGAAACATCTCCGTTTCTACTTTCCACTAGGGTCTTCACAAAGTGGGAGACGAACTTGTGTTCTGACCCTGGAAGCTGAAAACTTCCAGCACCCATCGGCGAGCTAAAGATATGAGGAACAGCTGGTGTGCCCTAAGCCCAGATGCTAGCCTGTCCCTGAGAGTGTAGTGAGGGCTGCCGCTCAGACCCCTCAAGGAGCAGCGTGTAAAACCCTAAGTCTGTGAAATAGAACAAAAACCTGGCTTTGAAGAGTTGTGTGACTTTTAATGAGGCTGAGAGACTAAAAGGAAGAAAACCAGACATTAACTAGTAACTATTAACTATCTTTGTTCCTTTTTATGGATTAATAAGAAACTGATGAGATGTTATTTTTGTTGTTATTGTTGGTTATGGACCTTGAACTCAGGGCTTGGGCATTGTCCCTGCGCTTTTCTGCTGGAGGTGAGTGCTCTACCACTTGAGTCACAGCACCACTTCAGGTTTTCTGGTGGTTAATGGGGGTAAGAGTCTCATGGACTTTCCTGCCTGGGCTGGCTTTGAACTACAATCCTCAGTTTAAAGGACTGATTGACCATGTAGAGGCTGGCAGAAGGTCCAGAAGGCTGAATAAGTCAGAGTTACTGGCTCTCCAGATGTCAAGGGAACGCTGCAGTGATTACATCAGGGGAGAAAGCCATTCCACGGCTTCATGGAGACGTGGCTGGGCCAGTGCCCAGCGCCCTGGCCTCCAACCTGTAGGACAGAGAGGCCAGGTGACTGAGGAAGAGACCAACCCAGCTGTGGTGGACAGAGCGGCTCACTGCGCTGCAGGCCTTGGACTTTGAGACCCTGAGTTGTCCCAAATCCAGAGGAAGCTGCAATGAAGACCAATGTCTGGTCAACCACTAAGCAGGCAGGCACCGGGCCTCCCCGCCAGCTCCGACCCCGCTGTTTTCTGTCTTCTGTCAGAAGCACTGTCAGAACATAATTCACAGGAAGACAAGGAACTGTCACTCCTGACAGCTGAGAGCCGAGGTGACAGCACTGAGACGGCCGGGCTTACTTCCTGAAGTTCTGGCTAAACATCATTGTAATACTGCCTCGAAGGGAAAAGACTGGTAATTTTAATAGAGAATGTAAATAGGAATCAAATTTCCTCCCTAATAAATCTCAAATAACATAAACTTTAAGAAAATCAGCGCAAATTATTTTGACTAAAACACCAAGAAAAGGAACAAAGGAATTATGATGCTGTTGATTGTTGTGATTGGTAACGCCAGAATATAACTTCACTGTGAATGGATTTGGAGGTTGGGAAGGAGAAGAGAGTGAACAGGAGAAATACTTGGAAACACAATGACTGATAATTTTTGAACATTGGGGAATAGAATCAATCCATTGAGAAAATCCATGAAAGTCAGTCAATAAAAATACAAATTAAAACAACCCTACACCAGGGCATCTCATACTCGGACTACTGAAAACCAAAGATAAACTGCAAATATACCAAGCAAAATAAACATTAATGATAAAGGAAATTGGCTTACCACCAGAAAACAAAACAAAGGAAAGAAGATAAGAGCTTGATGGATTTACTTCTCAAGAGATTAAAAGTAAGAAAAAACTCCCAAATCAAAATTCTACATGCAGCAAAATTTCCTCCAAAAATTACTTTTCAAGTAAAGGAAAATGAAGAGCTGAGTTATAAGAAACACCAACACAAATACTTCTGGATCAGAGATCGTTTATAAGACTACCCTGTGGGCAGATCTGTACGAAGAAACAAGGAACACAGAATGGTTCATGTACAGTTTTTCCTTATAGTTTCTTGGCTTCTTTAAAAAGTCACATGAGACTGTAATTCTATACGTGGGTGCATTAAATACCCCAAAAGGGAAATGGGCTCTGCCAAGCCTCCTTGCATGTGACACAGGGCGAGATCACACTCAGTGAGAACAGGAAGCAAATGATGCATATTGAAATTCCTAGAGAAAGAGAAAGGAAACAGACAGTCAGCTGAAGTTTTAGAGACAGAATTAAGACCACTAAAGAGAAGCCGTGGGACGAAAGGCAGCAGGAAGGGTGAAGAAAACAGAGAGCCGTGGTACTAAGAGGAAACAAAGGCTGACATCATAAACCTAAAACCGAACTGCCACATTGAACGTCTGAGACAAAACTCATCAATGGAAAGACAATACTCCAATTCCAAGTCACACTGCGGAGGGAAACAGCGCCAACTCGCAGCGCTCCCGGGGTGCCTGTGGCAGGCTCCGGGGTCTCCACATTGCCTCTGTACCGACCACAGGGACCCAGTGTCATGCGCGAGGAGGGTGTTACCAAACCTCCAGGAACTGTTTGCCATGTTGACCTAAGAGCATTTCTTTTTCCAGTGGGAAACGAGTAGAATTGCAGGCACATATTGGTTTAAAAAGAAGGGGGAAATAAACAGACTACCATACAGACGTGTGTTCAGCGTGAATCTCTAGGCAATGCGCACCCTGCCTGCAGCCACGGTGGACATGTCCTTGAGCTTGGCCGTGGGTGACCACGGTGCCCCCCAGGCTAGGAGAGCCCCTCACCGCCACACGCCCGGCCTCGCAGGAAAGAACCCACAGTCTCACGACAGAAACCTTTCATTCAGGAAGGGGCTTTCTGGATCTGAGCACAGCGAGACCCCTCTCTACTTAGATCCAGGAGTGCACGGAGGCCGCCTCTGCTCTCCGGGGGAGGGGGCTCTCGGCCGTCCCGTGGGCTCTATGGTCGGCCGAGGAGGAGACGCAAGGAGCCGAGTTCTTCGGATGGCCTGAACCGGCCAGCTGGCCCTGGGCCCTGCTGGAGACAGAGGGCAGACGCGCGGCTCCCCAGCTCCAGCACAGAGCCTCAAGGTGGATTTGGAGCAGAAGCGCGGTCGCCACAGAGCCCGCCTGTGCAGGGCAGCACAAGAGCAGAGGCCAGGCCCTCACCGCCTGCCCCAGAGCCCCGGCCGCAGAGCCGGCTCTGCCACAGCCAGGGAGCGGGCGTGTGCTGTGCAGTCAGCCCACGCATCTGCCTCCGCACAGTTGGCTCCGGCACCCGTCACCCTAACTACCTTAACATATGTACAGCCAAATTAAAATTACTTTATCAATCTTGCATTTTCGGCTTCCCGTCTTTGGGGTTATTTTCCATCCATGTGTCTCATTATTTCCACAGCGCCGCCTCCTCTCCCTCGCCAGGCGGAGGCCGGGCTGCGGGGAGGCCGGCGGGTGGCGCTGGTGAGGGGCACCGCCAGGCTCCCCAGCAGTCCAGCAGTCCACACTCCAAACGGAGTGTTCTGCCATCTTTCAACAGGCAGCCATTCGTCTCTCCTCTCTTCTGGAACAGTGTCTTGTTCTCTTCCATTTCAACATTGCTTTTTGAGTTAAAGTGCCACTGGTGTTTGTAGTAGAGAGAAGATCCTTGTAGGCATCAGATCATGCTGCCCCGTGCACCCTTGGCTCTGGCTCATCTCCCTGAAATCTCGTCAGAGAGACCCCGTGGCATCCTGGTGGAATGGTTTAGAATCCAGCTCCACAGCAGAGCCGAGGGTCCGAGCCATGGGAGAAAGCACGGATGAGGGCTGTGACATGCCTGAGACAAACCAGCACGGAATCGAGGGGGAGGGGTGAACACGCGCAGCCGTGGGGCTCACGGGACACCATGTTGAAATGAACTACACAACTTGTGGTGGGGATGGGAGGGAAAACGGGGAGAGTGAGGGGAAGGGGGTGCTGTCCAGAAAGCACTGTCCTCATTGCCTGCCCTATGTAACTGTAACCCCTTACATACCACCTCATCTGAACAAAGAGAAAACTGGCAGGCACCACAGGAGTGGGGGCCGGCTCGGCTGGTGTCAGAACACAGATTCCCCTCTCCGATGGTCACAATCTGTCCCACTACCCCGCCAATAGTTTAGCTCTTATGACACGGAGCCGACCACCATTTTTCTTTCAAATTTATTTTGTAATCATGTGGGGGGGGGTATTGCACCCATGACTCCTCTCATCACATCCAGACATGACTTCGATGGCAATAAAATCTTAAATAAATCAGACTCAAAGACACATTATATACAGACACGAGGCCATTAGGACACAGGGACACATGGATTTTATTCCCTGATAGTTGAGCTTTCTTCTCTTTCTCAGTATCTGCTAAGAAGCTCACCACATGCCCTAGCGTTTGGGTATAACTAACCCCTTCTAGGAGCTAATGATGAGCTTATTTTTTTCCAAATTAAAAGACAACAAGAGAGGTAAGATAAAATGTTTTCTTTCACAGACACGTGAATTAATTGGCAGAAATGGCTCCTAAGTGTATTTTGTAAAGTAGCCTTAACAGTGCTAGAAAAAGGGGAGCTTGCTGCTGATTCACCCCTTAAACAATCCAAAAAGGGGGCCCCTTAAGTTCAGCAATCCAAATTCAGAGAAGGCTGCTGCTCTGTACAGGGTGTCTCCTGCACAGGAAGATGCCCAGGTTGCTCTGTGCCTGCTCCTGTTGGTGGGTACAGTGTGAGCAAAGAGCAAAATCACTCTACATGGTGAATGTGCATGCAGTTGTGCACCAGTGCATTATGTCTCTAAGGAATTCAGTTGGAAAGAGAGACCAGTTGGCTACCAACACCAAATTCCTAAAGTCTCCCTGGCCAGTGGCATTGATACCAGCAAAGCCAAGAATGTCTTAAGGATTGTGTGCCAACAAGTAGTATTGTCAGACTTTGGAACTTTTGCCAATCTGGTGGGTGCAAATGGCATCTCATTATTGTCTTAATTTGCATTTCTCAGATTACTAATGAGGTTAAGCATCTGTTCGTGTGTTTTTTTGCCATATTTTTCCTCTGCGGTGAACCTATTAGGTTGTTCGCCTTTTTATTACAGATTTGAAGAAGTTTTTAAAACATGGATTCCAGCGATGAGTTATTTTGTTAGTTAAGTGTGCTACAAATATGTATGCCCATGTCTGCTGCCTGCTCTCCTTTCTCCTGTGCATTTTGAGGCTGTGGTGGGGTCTCTCATCCTGTTCTTCCTTTTCTTGCGAGGACTGGCCTCTTTACGCCGGCGGAGGGCTGGGACGTGGTGGTGCTGATTTTCCTGTGAGCTTCCTGAAGTGTCCTGATCCCGATCGACATCTTCCACTCAGGTCGGATCAGCTGTGTGCCTGGGGAGGGGGGAGGGGATCGAATTTTGTCTTCGCCCTGAGGTGACTGAGTCCCCAACACTAATTATTAAATAGTCCAATTATACCTCACTTCATTGTAATCTTACCTCTCTCCTCTATCAGTTTCGCCAATCCATAGCCCACATTTGTCAAAGATACAGTAAATCTTTAATGACGGATCTTTAATTAGGCCCTTCCTACTCTACAGGAAGGTATGAAAGTTGGTGCACAATGGGTCGGCTGCATAGGAACACTAGTGAAGGAAGGTAACTTAGATACACACTGGTTAGCCTCTGACCAGGGCAATACAACTCTTACCTTTGGACAGCAGTTGTTCTGAGTCTCCCGGTCAGTGGCTTACGTGGCGTTAATTCTGTACTGTGTAGGCTGGACCTCCTCCCTGTGCGGGAAATCACTTGTTTTGTGTGTGACAAGAATGGTTTGGCTGTCCTGGAGCCTTCTTATTCCGTGAGCTTGTTAACACTCATGGAAGTCATTGGTTGTTGTTTCGAGTGGAGTGCCGTTCAAAACGGAGATAAATTTGGGAGGGATCAACATCTGCTTTTCTTCAAGACTATTCCTGTTCATCAGCAAAGTGCACCTCTTTGTTCATTCAGCTCCTTGTTAGTGCCTTCCCATAAGGCTTGGCACGCTTTCCCCAAATCCTCATTCCTCTACATTTGTGTCTAGTTAGTTGATAGAATTATTTTAAAGAAAATATTTCACTCTGGAAATTATTGGGATACTTATTCCTCATATTACATTTATTTGTTGTAAGAACTAGAACACTTAAATTTACATTTACCTCTTGCTTAATTTCCATTTCTTTTTCACATCTTTTTTCCTTTCCTGATTTATTTTCCTCTTAATAATTTGGAAGTTGTTATTAATACATTTAAGTTCTTTTAAGAGTAATTCTAGATTATTGGTTATGCATATGCATTAGTGCAAAGCCTACAGGTATTGTACTTTGCCCTGATTTTGAATAACACAAGAATCTGAGAATTTACTTGCTATTAGTTAGTGAGCTGTTTTCCTATCTGTTGTGATGGCTAGTCAGCGTCAGTATTTGTCAAATTACATCTCCACAGTATGTCACCCACCTGGTGTTTCTTCTCCCAGGGCAGACAGGCTTTTGGTCTTCATAAAGAACATCCCTTAGCTCCTATCACCAGCTTTCCTTAGCAGTAAACTCTTGAGTTTACACTTTGTTTACAGTGTCTCAGTTTCATGCTTTTTATTTGTGATGGCTTCACTGATTGGACAGTTCTAGGTTGAGGCTTTGGGGCAGGTGGGGGGGGGGATGTTTCAAAGGTACCTACTTTCTCTGTCTTGTACTGTTGGCAACTTTACCCAGGACTTCGTATTTTTCCCTGGGGAAGAGTCTCCAGCCTCGTGCATCTGAGGATTTTTGAGTATCAAATCCATTTTGAAAACTAGTAGCTCTGAACACTAAAAACAGATTTTTAACTTGATTTTTACCTCCGACTAGACACTGACTTGAAACGATACTGTATCACCGGTGACCTGGACGGCCCTCCGTGTGTCAGGGCTTGTCTCTGTGCCTGGGCCGGGGGGCCCAGCCGGAGTGCGCTGTGGACTCATCAGAACAGAACGGCTGCAGGTCCTCTGTACGGCTTCCCACCCCACCAAACGCCCCTCGCCCGCCAAGATGCTCACAGGGAGACTCAGACAGCAGAAAGCCCTCTCTACGTGGCCTTTCTCGCTGAGAAACACATATTTAATTTTCCTCCAGGATTTATAGGGCTTAATGGTCATGGCTTTTTTTTTAAATCACTGGATAATAATTCATCAATCATCTGAATGAACCAGTTTATTGATCCATTCACCCACCAAAGGTAGGCTGAGCACCAAGCCTTGGACATTGTGACTGCTGCTGCTCTAAGCCTCTTCAGGACAGGCTGGACTTTGCCGTCCAGGCCAGGACAGAGCCGCACTGACCATTTTGTTTATGAAAGACATGGCTCTGCTGCGTTTCCAAGACACGCAGCTCATATACTGCCAGCTCACCGCCCTGCGGTGTCAGCACCCGGGTCAGCAGCGTGGGGAGTTCTGCTCCTGGAGCATGCACTCCACGCTGCTGCACTGCTGCTTTAATTTATGTTTCCCTGGCGGTGTGGGCAGGATCCACCTTTTCCGGTGATTATTTGCCATCTGTCCTTCTTCTTTGGTGAAGCGTCTGTTCAGGCCTTTTGCCCACTTTGTAACTAATTTGGGGGGAGGGCTTTTGTGATTGTATCCCATAAAAACAAGATTTATTTTTTCTTATGTCAAAAGAACATTTACAAAAAGAACCCATCTATTTCCCGAAAGCAAAAGGGTAGCACACCTTTTATTAAATGCATCATTGTGGTAGAGTACTTAGAACATGACAGTTATCATCTAAACCACCTCAGGAGTACAGTTCAGTGCTCGATGCTCTCCTCTGTGAGCCCGGGAGCCCACCCCGCCAGCCCTGCCGCCAGCTCTGCCCCGCCAGCCCTGCCCCGCCAGCCCTGCCCCGCCAGCCCTGCCTCGTGCTCTGCCCCACCAGCCCTGCCCCGCCAGCCCTGCCTCGCGCTCTGCAGGCCTCTCCTCTTTCATCTTCAGCAATGACCTGCCAGACTTTGTTGGCAGGGTGTGACTTCTCCTGAGACCTCGTATAAGTGAGATAAGGAAGACTTGTGGTTTTGTGACTGGCTTATTTCTCCCTAGACAGGCCTCAGGTTTTATCCTCGCTGAGGTTGTGGGAGGCTGCGGCCTTCTGACGTCTGGACGGCCTTCCGCGGTGTGGATGGATCGCATTGGCCTGGCTGGGTCTCCTCCTGAGATGCCTGGGTGGCTGCGGGGGATAATGAACACGGTGCACGCTTGTCTCTTCCTGAGCTGACTCCTTCTGTGATTCATCTGCTCCTGGTACATGGCTGCCTTGTGTGGAAATTCTGCTTAAAACCTGGGGCAGCTTCTGTGCTGTTCTCACGATGAAGGCCTTGCCGGGTCCTTGCTCCAGCGAGCAAGGCTTCAACATGCCGCAGAGCGGCGGGCTGCACTCCGTTACCGCCATAAGTGCCAGCGTCCCCTCGGGCTGCCCGCCCAGGCCGTGACCTGAAATCCCATCGAGGCTGACGACGCCGGCACTCTTTGCTCAGTGTTCTGCTCATTGATCTCTTTTGGAGCTGTCTTAGGCCTTGCTCCGGTTGTTAACCCAGAGCCTTAGTTCTTGACGTCGAGCCCCGGATACCTGCTCCTCATACGTTCTGGATATTCACACGTGATCAGATACATCTGCAAGAGTTCTTCCATTTCTGGGTTGTTTTTCTCTTTGTGGCTTTTTGGTGCACAGAAGTGTTCATTAGTGTTGGTATAGTGTATTTATTCTTACTTCTTTCTCCGTGTGTTTTTGGCATATCTCAGCATCCTATTTAATAGCACCTTTCCCTGCCATTTTCTTCTAATTGCCTTATACTTTCAGTCTTAAATTTGCCTTTGATCCATTTTGAGTTTATCTCGGTATGTGGTGGGAGGAAATGATCTGAAGGGTGCACACGTGACTGACACATGCTTGAGAAGATGCCCGACCAGTGGCTGAGCTGAGCCACAGTCTGGCCCGGCAGATGGGTCTTTTCTCCTCGTTTGCTTATGTACTCAATTCTTTGTTTATAACAATGTGTTCTCATGGGTATTTGTTGAAACTTGTGTTTATCATCCAAGGTTCCTTTATCTCTTTCTTACATTGTTCCGGTATTGGCCATTGGCACCTTGTCCTTGCTTTCTTTGTTGTGGGCGTGTATTAATTGTACACAGTAAAAGGTTTCATTACGGCATGTCCCTGCATGCACACAATGTGCTCTGGTTGTGCTCACCCCTCCGCTGCTCCCTCTAATCCTCCTCCCCCACCCCGTTCCTCTTCTGTCCATCTCCAGCAGTTGCCTTTCTGTGTTCAAGGCCCTTGTTGTGGATTTTGTTTTTCCCCCTAACTTTCACAAATAAAACCCAGAACTAGTGTGCTATGTCACATTCTCTTTATCAGGTTGTTCTTGAAGAGGGACTGAGACTCTCCACCCAGGAGAGTGTGTCTGAGTGGGCCTGGAACCTGGCAGGTCGGCGTTGGGCACGCTATGGGTGGGAACGCGCCCAGACTCCTGAGCTGTGGAAGCCGGGGAGGAGGCGGCGGAGCAGCTGCGAGCACGGCTGCTCATTGTACACTGATAGTTCACAACAGACTGTCCCTCGCAGGACGGGTGCTTGTGTGGAGCATGTCCCCTTCCTGAACTGATTGGGGTAAGTCTCTGCTTTACAACTCCAGAGATCAGAACAGCAGGGAAACATCACCCCTCCCGCCCAGCCTGCAGCTGGCCCACCTGCTGGCCGACTCAGCGGGCTGCACAGGAAGCAACGTGGTCACGCTTCTCACGGAATGGGCTGGAGCTCAGTCACGCGGAATTTGCCCGCACAGCGCTCCAGCACTGAGAGCCAGCACCTGTGCCGGCGGCTCAGCATCCACAGCGTGTGGCCGGGGTGCAGCTTTGCGAGGAAGGGGGCCGGGGCTTGCCAAGCCATCGGAGGGGAAAGCCCTCAGAGCGTGCCACTGGACCCACCAAACTCCGGAAAACGCCTGCGAGTTCACAGCCACGGCCCCGACGGCCAAACACGTGTGGTCTTTGAGGTCATCAGTGTTTCTTCTGGCAGTGCATTAGGACCGGGTTTGGAGCAGTGCAGACAGGGGTGCCTGGGCCTCCATCCAAGCACAAAATTTCTGTCCCTGGGGCCGGGCTGTGTTTGCTCCACCTGACCTGAGGCTGCCGGGTGGGATGGGTGGAGGGAGCCGGTGCGCAGCCCCGGCAGGGCTGGGAAACAGTGTGCACGGGGCCTCTGAGCCCAGAGCCCTGGGTGAATTTGCCATTGGAGATCACTTGGCCAACAGGGTCTTGGTGCAGCCCAGGAAGAAGAGCCTTCTGTAGACTCGGGACACTTTGGAGCTTCACTGCTGCAGACTGTCAAGCATTTTTAGACATTTTGTGCTTACGCCCGGATAATGCACACCTGATCCCAGATCCCCACACAGCCCGGGAAACACCTCCACAGCTCTGTCCGGCGAGCTGGATGACAGAACGCTGGAGAATTTCACGCAGCCGCAGCCGGGTGTCTTTAAGCTTTGCTTGTGGTCTGCAGGAAGTCATCACCGTGTACTGGGATGCATGCTCTCCCGAGTGGACCCATGACGTGTGTTTCTCCGCTGGGGGCGTTTGGGTTGCTTCTGACATTGGCTGCGGTGTGTAGCTCCAACGTGAGCTTCAGCACCCACGTCTCCCTTTCCAAATAAATTCTTCTCTGCTTGTCTGGAAGCAGAATGGCTACGTCCAGCAGGAGCATTCAGTAATCCGCGATCTTTTTGACACTTGTCATATTCTGAGGAAATTTTTATTTTAATTTTGTCTCAGTTAAAAAAGAAGGAAAAGAAGGAAGGGTGAGGGAGGTATCACAGTGGTTGTTTTCCATTTTTCCTTTTTGTGTAGTTTCTGTGTGGCAGTAGCAGGGTTTGAACCCAGGGCCTCTGGGTGAGGGGTGTTCCTACCACTGAGCACGCCTCCAGCAGCCCTGATTTTTGTGGGTCACTTCTAAAATTAGGCCTTACATCTTGGCCAGACTTGCTCATGCGTGTGATCCCCCAACACAATTTCCCTGAGTTATTAGCGAAGATGCGTGTCTCTGTCCGCTTTGAGAAAATGTCTCTCCCCTTCCCTCCCTTGCTCTTTCTACCTTGGGTTTTTTTAGACGCCCCCTCGGTGGACAGCCTTTTCCTACTTGAGGTTTTATGAGGTGTTCTTTGGCATAGAATGTTTCCTATTTGGATGAAGCCTCGTGTATCTGTTACTTCCTTTGCTGTGTCTGCGTTTGGTGTTCTGTCCAAGAAACAGTGCCAGCGTCTGCCCCAGGAAGCCCCAGGGAGAGGGTCTTCTGCAAGAGTCCGGTGGTGTGAGCTCTTGCCGATCTGCGAGGCCGCCTTAAACCTCCGCGGCCTCCGTGTAGGTGGATGGCGAGGAAAACAGCACTCGCAGCTTTCTTCTAAGTTGATGTTGCGATGAACAATTGCTTATTCTTCTGAACCTCTTCAAAAAGATAATAAAGTCAGAACCAGCATAACATGGTCCAATTCCAAACCTAGATTCATGTGTTGTAGAGAGGTGTGCGTGTGTGTGTGGTGCAGTGGTCTGTTGTGAAGGTGTGTGCAACATAGGTGTGTGTGGTATGCTAACAGCTCGGGTGTGCGCTGTGCAGTTGTGCAGTACAGGTGTGTGTATGGTGCGGGTGTGTGTGTTGTGCAGGTGTGAGTGTGCACATGTGTGCAGCACAGGTGTGTGTATGGTGCGGGTGTGTGGTGCAGGTGTGAGTGTGCATGTGTGTGCAGCACAGGTGTGTGTGGTACAGGTGTGAGTTTGCACATGTGTGCAGTGCAGGTGTGAGTGTGCACGTGTGTGCAGTGCAGGGGTGTGTTGCAGAGCAGGTGTAAGTGTGCACGTGTGTGCAGTGCACGTGTGTGTGCAGCGCACGTGTGAGTGTGCATGTATGTGCAGCACAGATGTGTAGATGGTGAGTGTGTGCGGTGCAGGTGTGTGGATGGTGTGTGTGTGTAGCGCAGGTGTGTGGATGGTGCGGGTGTGTGTGTGGTGCAGGTGTGAGTGTGTGCGTGTGTGCAGCGCAGGTGTGTGTGTGTGTAGTGCAGGTGTGGGTGTGCATGTGTGTGCAGCGCAGGTGTGTGTGGTGCAGGTGTGGGTTTGCACGTGTGTGCAGCGCAGGTGTGTGGATGGTGTATGTGTGTGTGCAGCGCAGGTGTGTGGATGGTGCGGGTGTGTGTGTGGTGCAGGTGTGAGTGTGCGCGTGTGTGCAGCGCAGGTGTGTGTGTGTGGTGCAGGTGTGGGTGTGCACGTGTGTGCAGCACAGGTGTGTGGATGGTGTGTGTGTGTGTGCAGCGCAGGTGTGTGGATGGTGTGTGTGTGTGTAGCGCAGGTGTGTGGATTGTGCGGGTGTGTGTGTGGTGCAGGTGTGAGTGTGTGCGTGTGTGCAGCGCAGGTGTGTGTGTGTGGTGCAGGTGTGGGTGTGCACGTGTGTGCAGCACAGGTGTGTGGATGGTGTGTGTGTGTGTGCAGCGCAGGTGTGTGGATGGTGTGTGTGTGTGTAGAACGCAGGGGTGTGTGTGGTGCAGGTGTGAGTGTGCACGTGTGTGCAGCGCAGGTGTGTGGATGGTGTGTGTGTGTGTAGCGCAGGTGTGTGGATGGTGCGGGTGTGTGTGTGGTGCAGGTGTGAGTGTGTGCGTGTGTGCAGCGCAGGTGTGTGTGTGGTGCAGGTGTGGGTGTGCACGTGTGTGCAGCGCAGGTGTGTGGATGGTGCGGGTGTGGGCTTGCACGTGTGTGCAGCGCAGGTGTGTGGATGGTGCGGGTGTGTGTGTGGTGCAGGTGTGTGGATGGTGCGGGTGTGTGTGTGGTGCAGGTGTGAGTGTGTGCGTGTGTGCAGCGCAGGTGTGGGTGTGCGCGTGTGTGCAGCACAGCTGTGTGTGTCTCGCTGCTGGGTGCTGGCTGACGCCCTTCCACGGACACCCCGGAGCTTCTCAAGGTCTTCCTGGGGCCTTGGAGGCAGCCAGCACGCAGCAGCGTTTCCTGCACCTGCCCTGCTGCTGCTTATCAAACGTTCTCGCTCTGTTCCCACACATGGACGCTTGAGCCGGCGGTGCGGGGCTTAATTTGGGAGACTCCGCGTGTGAGCAGCGCGGGCCCCGCCGGCTCCGGCTTGCGTGAGTCCTCTCCCAAGGCAGCCAATGTGATCCGGGCTTGCCGTGTCACAGTATTGACAGTCACTGTGTCGGGGAGAGAGGCTGCCGGCCCGACGCCCTGATGGTTCAGCGCCTGGTCTGCTCGCTGTCTGCAGCTCCTTCAGCCTGCACAGCTTCTCACAGAAGCCATCCACATGAGCTGCACACAGGCCCAGGAAGGCCCTGTCCCGGGACAGAGGGGGCTGCTTTCAGGCTGCATGCCAGCTGGGACCTGGGCGAGCTAAGTCAGAGGGCGTTCTGGATATATGTGTGTAAACGTGTGCAGGGAACTAGCAAGATGGAGGACGGCCCTCGCGTCAGACCCCTGCGGAGCCCTCAGCTTCCCGCGGTCAGAACCGGCCGGCGTTGCCCTGAGTCCTTGAGGTCCTGGGTTCTCTGACCCCCCATTCCCCCAGCCGTCCAGGCCTGTCCAGTGTGGGGAGCCCTGCCCTGAGCCACTAGCCAAATCGGGGCCGTTCGTCTACCGAATCGATGGTGTCTGCGTTTCCCTCTGTGTGATAAAAAGCTTGGTCATTGGCGCCCACCCCCTCCCCCCTGGGGAATCCAGGCAGCACCCCTCCCCCCTGGGGAATCCAGGCAGCACCCCTCCCCCCTGGGGAATCCAGGCAGTACCCCTCCCCCCTGGGGAATCCAGGCAGCACCCCC
>NW_012267307.1:3628957-3632849 GCF_000151885.1 Dipodomys ordii
CCTCCCCCCTGGGGAATCCAGGCAGCACCCCCTCCCCCCTGGGGAATCCAGGCAGCACCCCCTCCCCCCTGGGGAATCCAGGCAGCACCCCCTCCTCCCTGGGGAATCCAGGCAGCACCTCTGCCCAGCAGGATGCGGGAGGAGGGAGGAGGGGAGCGGAGCTCACAGGGGCTAAGTAAGACTCTTGACCTTCCTTGCATTTTCCGAGTGCTGGCACACGGGCAGGCTGCTCCGATGCTGGTGCCAGGATGAGGATGTGGGCGTGGGGCAAAAACACTAACCGTTGGCCGGTCTCCCCGTCTGCTGCTGGGCGTGGGGTGGATGCTTCCTGCAACTTCTCTGATTAGCATGCATCAGACAAGTCGAGGGACCTGCGTGGGACCTGGCTCTCCACCGCCGTCAGCTTCCTGCCCTTCGATAAATGATCCAGAGCCGGCTCGGCTGCCCGTGGGGGATGGAAATGTGTTCAGGCACTAAAACCACCGCTTGCATGACATCACTCCATATCAGATTACACTGTAATGTCAGGAATGTAATCATTAGCATTTAAACATGCATAAAATTTAATTAACCTACTTACCAGTTTGCTTAGAACTTTTGAAGGGTTACCTAGAGTCCTCTCTAAGCGTTTTATTACAGAGTTTTGGAAAGCTCACAAAAGAGAGAAGTTCAGTGGGATTTTTCTCCCTAAAGCTGATGGGCCGTGACAGATGAGCAGATGACCCGAGTTAATTATTATTGAATTCGTTATTACTGCTTTGTTGTCACCCAGCTCAGCCAGGGTAAAATGATGACAGTAGGTATCTCATTAAAACAGCTGTTTCAATTATGTAGCGGCAAATATTTAAAAAGCGAGCCTTCCAAGTTAAAAGCCGTTAACAAAGTTTGTTTGTGCTTCTTATGCCAAGATGATCTGGCCGGAAAAGGGGGGGCGGTGGTGCTGGGAGGCAGGGAGCCCCACCTTCCCCACGATCTGTCTTCCCGGCCTGCCTGGCTCCAGGCAGAAGAGGAGGGCAGGGCAAGGGGCCGAGACACTGGGGACCGCCCCCCAGCACCAGCCTCCCTCCCGTCCCACGCTGCCCTTTTGCATTGTTGCTGAAAAGTGTTTTTTTTTTATGCTTCCTCCCCTGGAAGGAGCGGGCTTCAGCCAAGATTCGGTCCCTGGGAAACCACCAGGTGGGCCCTGGCTGCGGGAGCCTTCACCCCGCCTCCCCCGGCCAGCCCCCGGGTGCAGAGCAGTCAGCCGCCTTCTATTTAACACACCCCACTCACAGTGAAACCTGATCGCTCATCAGCCAACCTGATTGTTCTTCTGCTGTCAATATATGGCTGACTCCAAATCAATGAAATTCAGCAAAACTGTCAAAAACTGAAAACTGACCTTTTCTGTGCTTCGACTAGAACCTGGCCAGCCTCGCGCCGGCCTCGGCGCTGTGCTGCGTGTTTCTGCGGTGGGGGGAGGGTCTCTGATGTCTTCCGTGCCTCCCGATGAGCACACGGCCCAGAGACTGAGCTACTTAATCCACAGTTGTGATGCCACCGCACACAGCCTGGGGACACCCCTGCCCTACAGCGAGTGTAGAGCCGAGAACATTCAGAGCCACAGATCCGCGGGGAGAGGGCTTTCCCGCTTGTCAGGCTCAGTTCGGCCAGGGAGGTAAGAAGCTCAGCCTCCACTGGAGGCTGGACAGGGCTGCCGGGAGAGCCAGGAGGCCGAGAGCCGGCTGGGAGCAAGCACATGTAGACCAGGCATCTGGGTTAGCGACATTCCAGCCAAGGAGAGATGGAGGCCACCAAGGAAAAGCCTCCGGGAGGTTAGAAGCTGCATGCGTCTGGGACTTGCCTGGCGGGGGCCGTCTCGGCTGCGGGGAGAGCCGGGCAGATCGGGGCTGCCAGCCGCCACGCCACCCTCTCCTGACGTGGGCCGATGCATTACAGTACTGGACGCATGTCACTAGCTGATTTGAAAATATAAAAGAGAAGTAGGTCAATTGGTATCTTGAACAGCCCTGTCCACAAGCCAGCGTGGCTAACTACAAAATAAACCCTGGGCCCCTCGTGAATGAGCCAGCTTCCTGTGCTCATGGAGAGGCCAGTGTTCATTCTCACTGTCAAGGAGAAAGTCACTGCAGATTCGACCTGAACCTTTAACTGGAGGGGACTCGGAAATTTCCAGTTCCGTGGTATGTCAGGGACAAGACAAACTAGAGTTCACACTTCAGTATCTGAAATGTTCTGATGAAGGTCCTATCTCCCCATCCCTCCCCGCTCCGCCTCCCATATTAAGGGTCTGATTCTCATCCATCCCAATATGGAGAGAAAATCCCACTGAAACAGCAGGGAGGAGGCCCTGAGGACCACGTCCAGGTCCAGTGGATGAAGGGCTGGGGTGGCTGCTGTGTGGGCTGAGACCTGGCCGCCAGCCCCCAGAGAGGCAGGGGTGGGCATCTTCCAACGCTGGCGCTTAGAATGTTCGTCACCTGCGTGAGAGTGGGGATGGGCTTCACTGCCCCCTCCTTGCTGGAATCTAGAGCTCCTGCTCTCCTCTGCCATGTCAAGTGCCCAAAGTGTAGTCGCTGGGGGGCGGGGGAGAGGGTCTCACCCAGATGGCTTTGCTGAAGACTTCGTGTGATAAATACACACAGTATTAGAAATTTAGAAATTAAGGACACGAAAGGCCCAAAGCCGTCTAATGCTTTAACCGTGAGGACCTTGGCGGATCCATCCAAGCAACATGGCGAGAGCGAGCATCACTGCCATTGTGGGCCTGTTGTTCCCAAGTGCAGCTCACGGTGTAAAGCTCAGACGCGTTACTGAGCTGCTGCTGCCACCGTGCAGCCCTGCCCTGTGCCGCTCCGTGCCTTCCTCTGGGGCCATGCTCCCCCCGGAGGAGGGTCGGGAAAGCCCCAGGCCACATCACCAGCCAGGGCGGGGAGGGGCAGCCTGCTGTGCGCTGCTCACGGAGGGGATGCTCCTCCTGCATTCTCCACGTTGGCCAGCTCTGTGAGTGCACTGAAGAATACACCTCCATCCTCAGCAGGACAGGGCTGTCACATCACTGTAGTACCTTTCCTGCTGCAGGGATGCTCACCCTGTCCCGAGGCCCCCCAGGCCACCCCGTGAACTCCGGGGCCCGGGGACCAGTGGCTCTGTCCTTGCTGAGGGCCGCAGCACCTGAGCCAGCCCCTTGGGGTGCGGTGGTGGTGGTTTTTTGGCATGATTAGGAAGTTACACTTGCTTGGCTTGCTTGCCCTACCACCTGAGCCATGCCTCCATCCCTGTGTTTTGCGTTATTTTGGAGATGAAAATCTCACACACTTTTCTCCCCAGGCTGTCTTTGAACCACTGTCCTCCAGATTTCAGGCTCCTGAGTAGCTGGAGTTACAGATACAGCCACTGGCTCTCAGCTACCATCACAATCATGCTTTGAAAGCAGAGTCTTGGTTTGCTCCTCGTACAGATTTTCATGTGTCTGATAGACTGAGGTGGGAGAGAAAAGCCCGAAGCCTTAAAGATGGATCTCAACACCGTGTGGATGTGAGAACAAAGTCTATGTTACTGCATACTGGATGTAACCACACAGCTGTGAAAGTAAGGATTAGACGTCAATGCTTAGACTATTCCAACAGAAACACTGGGTGGAAGATCAGTGTTCCAATGTTGCAGAAAGTGGCTTTAATTGTACGGCTGTGTGACTGTGACTGTGACTGTGGTGTTCCTGGGACCCTATGAAAAATGGAGTTGCTTTTCCTATAGTTGGTTCAGTGGTGGTGGACCTTGTGTGGATGGAGCTGGAGGCGGCGGAAGGGGCTGCTGAGCAAAGGCAGGCTGGGGAGCTCTCCCCAGCACCCCAATCCCCCAGCGCCCCAGCGCCCCAGCCCCCCAGCCCCCC
>NW_012267307.1:3634096-3635197 GCF_000151885.1 Dipodomys ordii
CCAGCACCCCAGCCCTCCAGCCCCCCAGCCCCCGGGGCTCCGCATGCATCTTCACTGGAAAGTCACACAGAGCTGGGGAGGAGTGCCAAGTCCTGACTTCAGGCAGTGCTTCATTTCTTTGTCTTAAACTGGTAGAGCTTTCTAGAGAGTTCACCAGTGTGTGTGTGTGTGTGTGTGTGTGTGCGCGCGCGCGCTGGGGCCTGGGCACTGTCCTGAGCTCTGTCTTGTTCACGTGTGTGTGTGTGTGTGTGTGTGCTGGGGCCTGCGCGCTGTCCTGAGCTCTGTCTTGTTCACGTGTGTGTGTGTGTGTGTGTGTGTGTGTGTGTGTGTGTGTGTGTGTGTGTGTGTACTGGGGCCTGGCCGCTGTCGTGAGCTCTGTCTTGGCCTCTGTGGAGCAGGCCTGTGGTGGGCGCCTAGTGAGTTCTTGTCTCCAGTGTTCTTGGTGTGTCTCTGCAGCTCCGTGTGCCCTGGGGAAGCCATCCCCTACATGTGTAACGGGCATGAGCCTGAGCTGGTGGTGTGACAACACATAGACAGGACCACCAGCAGGGCGCCAAACCCCCAACCCAGCCACACCCGACCCCGAGGCTCTACCGGGCTGTATTCTAACTGAGGGGCTAAGCTGGAGAGCTGTGCTTGTCCGTGTGCATCCTCTCCCGGGTTGGTTTCTGGTGATGTTTTCACGGCCCAGCATTGTTGGACAACAGAACACACTAGAGCACGTTGCTGGGTGCTTGTTTGCTTTCTATGATAGAATCCACAAAAAGAAGGTGGCATTAAGAAAAAGCAGAGGAGCACAGAGACTTCCTCCAACAACGAGACCCCCCCAGACCACCCGACACCAAGACCCCAGGACCAGGATCTCACCCCTTCTGACACTGGACCCAGGAATTCATGTGAAGTGGGGCTGGGGTCCTGCCCACTACTGCCTTCTGCAGGATCTGGGAGCCCTCCTCCAGCTCAGAGTCCTCCCCCCTCCTCCAGCTCAGAGTACTCCCCCCCTCCAGCTCAGAGTCCTCCCACCCCTCCTCCAGCTCAGAGTCCTCCCCCCTCCTCCAGCTCAGAGTCCTCCCCCCCTCCAGCTCGGAGTCCTCCCCCCCC
>NW_012267307.1:3635619-3665715 GCF_000151885.1 Dipodomys ordii
CCCTCCTCCAGCTCAGAGGCCTCCCCCCTCCTCCAGCTCAGAGGCCTCCCCCCTCCTCCAGCTCAGGGGCCTCCACACCATGTTAATGTGCTCCAGTTTCAGAGGGACACCGCAGGCCTAACTTGCAAAGGGAGCCCAGTGCTCTCCCACCGACAGGGGGCAAGAGCCAAAGCCCAGCGACGACCTTCAGAGGTGAGTCAGGGCAGGGCTTTCAGCGCTGCACAGGAGCACCGTCTCCGTTCTGGCACACAGCAGGCCCGTGTGCTCTGTCTGCTCTCTGCACTGCCTCTGGGGGCCTTCGAAAGCTCAGCTTCATTTCCTAATTCCCAGATACAAGGACGGTGAGGGCTGGTTGGTGCCATAAAGAATCGCAGTGCCAGGAAGACCAGACGAGGACTGGCTACTCTGTGGATGAGGCTCACTGTCTCCCGGACCCTGGGTACCAGAGGCTGGCTCCCTGGAGCCCCCACGCCCTCCCCAGGTGCCGGCTTGGCCCACGTGGCTATGTTGCCCAGCTCCCAGTGCCGAGCTAGGCTGCCTCTTAAACACTCCTGGCCCAGCCTGCCCTGACCAATGGCAGCCTCGCATGACTGTGGCTGCGATTAGAGAGGCAGCCGGTGAAACTAAGTGGCCCATACAGGGCTCCAACCCAAGGCAGGCGTGATCACACCGCTCCAGCCGGGCTCACACGCCACGGAGAACAGGCTGCCAGCTCCATTCGCCGCGGCAGTCAGCGTTGGGGATTTCCCCTTCTCTGCCTTTCTTCTGCTCTGCCTGGGTCTCCTCCACCCAGGCTTCCTGCGGGCGCGCTGGTCCTCATTCTCAGGAAGCTGCAGCTTCATGAGCGCCTCCTGGGGAGCACAGACCCACCGTCCACGTGGCTATGTGTGGGCCTGTCAGATGACCGCACGTGTGTGTGTGTCCACGTGGCTATGTGTGGAGCCTGTTGGATTACTGCACGTGTGTGTGTGTGTGTGTGTGCGCGCGCACAGGGACTTCCTGCTCAAAGGGAGCACACGCCCAACACTGTCTGACCCTCACACTCTGCACCGGCACGGGCAGGGCACACACGCAGAAGCCACCCAGTGTGGCTCGCACACCTGTGTCCTGTGCACTGTGGTCAGCTGTGTGTGCCCACCAGGCAGCACGATGCAGGGGGGAGGGGTGGCAGCGCACGGCAGTGCGGCGGCACCCTATTAATAATTAAACTATCCGTCACTTACCAACAACATACAGTCTAAATTAAATTTAAGCAAAAGGGAAAAAGAGATCATTTGGGACAGAGTTAGTGGGCTTCAGAGAGAAATAAATAATAATCAAACATCTGTGTTCTAAATAGTACGTGCTTTATCAGACAAACAACTGTTACCGTCTCACTGCTGAAAATTGCTTGGGGAAAATGCGGTACCTGGAAGGGGAAGCTGTGCCCGGAGGGCAGGCCAGCGAGCTGGCGGCCGCGCGGGAGCCGGGCCGCGGGGGCACCTGTGCCGCTGCCCGAGGGCAGGCCTCCTTGAGGGCCTGGCTGGGGACCCCAGGGGCGCAGGGCAGGGGCCCCAGGGCCCCAGGGGTGCGGCGTGATGGCGCCCAGCCCCCCTGCTCCACAGTTGCTGACTTGCCGGGAAGATGTGGGCTGTGAAGGTTACAGGGAGAACTTAGTTATTTATTTATTTCAGGGGAGAGAAAGAAAAGAGCGGAATTCATAAGCAAATGGGGAGAGAGGGAGAGAGGCGTGTGAGCTGGGCCCCCTGGGGACGCCCGCGTGGACCACGCTCGGCTGGCACCGCCCCGGCTGGAGAAACAACCCGGGCAGGAAGCTCTGAGTTTGCCCGTCAACCTGGAGCAATACTTCACAAAGGGCAGAGGCTTTTGTCTGTCTGTCTCATCCCAATGACATTTGGCTCCCTGTGGCTCATAAATCTAGCTGCCGCGGCGATCGTCCGCGATTAGCCGTTCAGAACACACGTTGCCGGTGGTGCCTGCTCCACGCCGGTCTCCCGGAGTCTCCCTGCCTGTGCGCGGCCCTGGTGGAGAAGAGAAGACACTGGCAAATCATCGCAGGTGCTGAACAACGCTGTGGTGAACATAGTTGTGCTGGCAGCCGACGCCCCGCAGCAGACGAACGGATCCAGGAAATGTGACACACACGCGTGCGCGCGTGCACACACACACACACACATACCTCCATCAGAAAGAATGATACTGCACCATTTGTTAGGAAATGGAAAGACTTGGAAAAACATGCTAGTAAGTGAAGTACACCAGGCCCAAAGACACATAGGTCCCATGGTTTCCCTTAGTTACAATAACTAGGATATGTCTGAGACAAGCAGAAAAGGTCAAAGCTATGTACATATGACCAGATACGACGATGCTAAGTGAAATGAACACCAAGATAGAGACACAAGTGTTTTTATCTTTCTTGCTGTTGCTTTGGATATACTTATAATGTACCATGTGATTTTTTGTTTCTTTGTATGTTCTTCCCCCATGGTATAACCCCCGTTTTCACTGTATTTGATTCCAGTGCCCTGCATATTGTACATACATTTTTCTAACTTGGGAAGGGGAAGGGAAATAATAAAATGCTGAAATAAGGATACAGTTTGATTCATTGTAACAATGAGATGTACAAGACACTATGTTGAAAATGAACTTTACAACTTGGGGGTCACGGAAGAGATGGGGAGGAAGGGATGGTAAGGGAAAACAAAGGAGGGGTAACAGTGCTAGATAGGAAACGTACCCATTACCTTACTCGGGTAACTGAAACCCCTCTGTACAGCATCTTCACAATAAAACATATTTCTAAAGATAATTGTAAATGCACTGCAGACTGGGAGGTGGGTCCGGGAGGGGGTTGGTCCCCAGCAGCTTTTGCTCTTCATTACCAGCCAGTCCCAAGCAGTCCCTTTGCCCACCTGGCCAGGCATGCTGGTGAGGGCAGCTCCGAGCCTGGAAGCCTTGCTGGCCAACGTCTGTCTGTCTGTCCTCTCCGTGGGTATCTGTGGTAAGATATCCTATTCCAGCTGTACCACTTGTTTTACAAGAGCCCCGGTTTTGTCTGACACAATATGGAACAACATTTGTCATCCGTTATCAGGGGTGATATATCTGTTAGCCCGCAGAGAAACATCTGCTGTGCGTTAATCTCCAGTGTGCAGGACAATATTCGTAGAATGCAGCTGCATGCGAGCACCACAGGAGACGGCTGTCCGGCCTGACGCGAGGGCTCTGGCAGGCAGACAGAGCCAGGCTTTATTATCTCCCTTTTACATATTTATTCGTGTCAAATATTTCTGAGAATCCATAGATTACCTCTCCTTTTATGCATTGTTGTTCAGCAGTGACAGGGCATCGACAGGCAAATGAGAAATTTATGTTACATATTAAATATGGACATCTGAATGATTATCAAATCTATAGAAGCCCGGCCCGGCCAATCACCCTAAATAATGGATGAGACGTGGATGTGACTCAATTTGTTCGGTGCGAAACCTCCGCGACCCGGCCCCATGCTTCATCACCGCGGCCCTGACGCTTCTCTTCTATTCATCTCTCTCAGCCTCCTGGTGAAATCCACACGATACAGAGAATGACCTTGGTCCGCAGCGAGGGTGATGGGAGGGGCCGCTTCCCCACTCGGGTGGGGCACACCTGGGTGCCCGTGCCCGACAGCAGCAGGAAGCTTCCCGGGGGGCTGTGGACACGCCGGAGGGCGCGCCCCACGCAAGGGAGGGGGTCCGGGTCCTGCACAAAGCCATCTGACCTCTCTGGGGGCTGCTGGTGTGTGTGTGTGTGTGTGTGTGTGTGTGTGTTCACAAGAAGAGCCAGCTCAGGTGTATCTCCCTCCCTCCTTCGCTCCCTCCCTCTCTCCCTCCCCTCCCCTCTCCACACCTCCTTCCCTCCCCATCATATGTTGAAGTTGAACTGAGAGACATAACAAACAGAATGAACTCCATTGTGTATATTTTTATGGGTGTGGCTCATGAAAACACTGCTCAGCTCAAGCTCTCGCTGAGGGCTTGTGCACAGGACTCTGCTCCGGTGCTCCCCGAGCCGTCCACCGCCCCGACACCCACAGGCGCGGCTACGTGCTTACCTAGCGTCCTCAGAACTAGCCAGGGTGGGGCTCACAGCCCATTTTTGCTTACAGGCCCCTGTGGGTGCAGGAATGTGTGCACGGCAGCGTACACAGAGAGGGAGCAGTAGGCTGGGCGCAGAGCAGGGCGCAGGGCGTGAAAGAGTGTCTTCATGGTGCTGTCGGTCATCTGAGTATGGACAGGAGGCCGGGCGGTCGGCTGGGCCACGGGGCAGCGGGCAGCACAGGGCTGAACTCACTGTCTGGGATGCGCAGAGTAGGTGCTGGGCATGGAAGCAGGAAGTCACCCCCTCAGAGGTCGTCCAATCACTGGAGATGCGGGGGGCCTGGGGGCGGGACACCTCACATCTTCGTATAAATGCTGCAGGTTGGCCAGCAAGGACAGGAGGCCGGGTGTTCGCGTGGGAGAGGACAGTGACCTTGCGTTCGCTTCCCAGAGCTGCCCGGTGTTCGCGTGGGAGAGGACAGTGACCTTGCGTTCACTTCCCAGAGCTGCCCGCTGTGCAACACATGCACGCACGTACGTGCGCACACACACACACACTGTTGCTCTCTACCCTCACGTGTGTCTGGCAGTCCCGGTCAGCAGACATGAAACCTCAGGCTGAACTGTGTCCATAGGGGCTGGAACCTTCTGAGACTGGCTATCCGTCTTGGGGTCACATGCTTCCTGGGACAGGCTGGGCAGCTTCCCTGCCCGTGGACCAGCGGCCTTGCACACCCGCAGCTGAGCCCCGCGGGGTGACACGGCTTCCAGCCCGGCCAGGGTCAGAGATGCCTCTGGAGACTTTGTCTCTCCCTCCCACCAGGGAGCAAATTCCAAGCACAGCACAGGGAACCTGGGTTTTCCCGGACAGTGGATTCGCTCCAGCAGGCCAAAGACCCGGTTCCCGGGTGCAGCAGGGCCCAGAGGGCTGAGAAGAGGCATGGAGATGTGTGAAGGGCCAGAGCGTGAGCACAGCATGCCTGATACAGCTCCCGGAATTTTGACAATTTCTCGGTGAATTGTCTACTTGGAGACTCTGAGGCGGGCCCGCCCTGCCTGCTCCCCTTCCTCCCCTCTGAAGAGCCCCGAGAGGTCTTCCCTAGTGTGCAGGTTCTTGACTCAGGTCTTGATGATCTGCTTCCAACAGCTTCCAACAGAACCCACTCCAAGGGAGGCACAGGAGTGCTCTGCCTTCAGAGGGGTCACTTGGCTGCAGGCTTTATTCCCTTGAGCAGGGCCCGCGCGCGTAAACGCATAACACGCTTGCGGGCATGAGTGACACACCGAGAGCTAATCGGGCGACACAGGGCTGGCCGACTCTCTGGTGGACCCCGACACCTCCTCCTCTTCGGGGCCCTCTGTGTGTGAACTTGCAACGTGTTGGCACGCGCCACACACAATGTCAGTTTGCTACGTTGCCAAAAGCTGACGTGGCTCATGGGACCGCATGGAGGACTCTGCATCGCTGGGGTTGATTGCATCCCTCGGGGTGAAGACTTTCAAGTTAAAATGTTCTCCCTTTTGGAATGGCATAATGCCTTAGACAGCTCATGGTCCAACGTAAAGAACGCCAGAGAAGGCACTGGACTGGGGGAGGGGTGGAGGAGAGGGGCAAACTCCTAGCGAGAGGAAACGGGTGTGGGGAGAGAAGGAAGCCATAAATTCCAACGATATCCTTCCAAATTGAGAAACCTGGGTGGGGAGAGCTGGGTGCGACGGTGGAAAGGGTGACATTGTCCTCACAAGCTGCTCTGTGCAGTGGAAACTCCTTTGCACAGCGACCCAAAGACAACGGAAAGCAGAATTCACAAAATCGCCTTCTCTTTGAAAGTGGCGCTGCAGAGAGTGAACCAGAATGATGGGTGTTCAGCGAGAGTTCCACGTCCTTGAGGACACGGACCACGTCGGGGCGGGCTGCTCAGGGACGCCGCCTGTGGGCTGAGCAGGGGGGTCCTTGCTCCTTCCCTACTCTCTCCACTGCAGCAAGTCCTTCCTCTTAGAACAAAGCCAGCAGCCCCTGTGGAGCCAGGACGTGTGGATAGCTGTGTCCTGATCTACTCATCTAGAACAGTGAAAAAATACCGTTATTTTTAAGAAGCACAGTGAGGAAAGGCTCTGCACTGCAGAGGAGGCTGGAGTGAGGGGGAAGCCAAAGCCGCAGAGAGGGGACAATTTGTGCCTTTTCAACCACAGATCAGACACCATCATCGGGGGGTCCTGGAACACTTGGCTTACTTCCCGAAGGTGAGAATGGCAGGGATTCAGGCTGGGGGGGGGGGTGAGAGACTTGGTAACACCTGGCAGTGGACATGGAGCTGTTGGAAGTCCAGCAAAGTGGCCACCAGACAGGATGGACCAGTGGTGCTGGTGTCCACAGCTCAGCTCCATGAGGCCGAGTCTCTGAGCTGGGCCACCCAGGAGAGTGCGCTCCTTGCTGGTCTGAAGGGCGCTTCCGACTCCACCTCTCCAAGTCTCCATGCAGGATCTTCACCCTCGGCTCCAGGCCGGCCCTTCCTGAGTAGCCGGTGTGGGAACTCATGGGACATGCAGCAGTGTGCTGGTCAGGTGCCCGAGAGGATGGGGATTCCTTCTGGGGGCCTGGCTCTGCCCATCTGTTAATGAGGGAAGATGGCGGCCTCCGCCTCCCAGAGGACACAAGGGCAGCAGCGGGCTCGGGAAGAGACGTTCCCTTGCCACCCATTAAAATCAGTTGTGATCGCCTTGAATCCTCCCAGTGAAGCACAGCCCCACAGAGCCAGGAAGCACGCCGCCCGATCCGGAGTGTGGACACCGCGGCGTGGGCCGCCCGATCCGGAGCGTGGACACCGCGGCGTGGGCTGCCCGATCCGGAGCGTGGACATCGCGGCGTGGGCCGCCCGATCCGGAGCGTGGACACCGCGGCGTGGGCCACCCCACTCCCATCCTCTGAAACCTCGCAGTGGGCCGGCCCCAGCCCGCGGCTGCTCAGTCCTCCAGGTCGCAGGTCCCTTGCGTGGGCTCAGATGCTGTGTTGGCTCCTGTGGGCCGGTGTGTTCTTCCTGACATTATTTATGGAGCTAAGGACGCGCGCTGGGCTTGGCGTGGCCGCATTATCTGACAGCCCGCGGAGACGCGCACCGGCACCGATGCTGCTCTCAGGAGACGCGGGCTCGCTGCACAGCAGCACCGGGGAAATCAAACGCACTGGACCTTTTCAGTTCAAGTTATTATTTTGCAGGAAATAATGTGTGTTAAAAGAACTTGTGGGGTATTTTCTGCTAATACAAGTTTGTCTGATAAGAGCTTCGCAGGGAAGCCACGTCCTGCTGAGCCGGCGGCTTGAGCTCCACGCACAGTCCTTGGTGTCAGGCTGTTAAGGATCCAATTTTTTTAATGAACATTTAATTAATATTAATGTTATGCTAACAAAATACATTGATTAAATAACTCCTGTAATTCATTACATATCTTGCTAGAAAGTGGCTACACAGAGATATGATGAAGACTCCCCTTTGAAGTTTTAAAAGTATATAAGGATTATAAATTCAGGAAACACATTGCATTGAAGATAATCAATGGCAGTCGCTCTTGTCAAGGCTGTGTTTATCCATTCAGAAAGATCAATTTCACTGTCATGCAGCATTTTAATTCGGTGTCATCTTTTCTTCTTTACAGATACGGCAGACTATCTGATATGTATTAGGCAATTATGTGAGTTAATATACTGCAGGAAAGTTGGTGGTCTATCCGTTCGGGACCCTCTGGCGCTGGGTGTTTAAACGGCGTCCCCTGCAAGTCTTTGTTTCTGTGTGAGCGTGTCTGGGAACGTCTGTGGAGAATGGGTTTACCCAGCAACTGTAGCTGAATACATGGGCAATTATTTTCAAACAGCAGGCGATGTTTGAGGCTGGAATCTCTGCTCCGAGAGCTACTTCTGGAGCAGCCCTCCAGTGCTGGGGCCGAGCTGGCTCCCAGCTCAGGCGCGGGCACACACCCTGACCCACGGAAAGGCCGGTAACTTCTACCGCCCCACCACACGGGCCACACAGGAGCTTTTGGTATTTGGCAAATTATTTGCCTTTGTTGCATTCATTTTTGTTTATAAAATACTAATTACCTCTTTTATTGTTTGAAGAGATTAAAAGTTAATAGGAGAAACTAAATAAACAGAATGCCATTCTGCACAAACTATATAAGCTGGTAATTAATTTCTGGCCTCCTCTGAGCTAATTAACTCATATAAAGAAATGAAGTTAATGAACCATAATTCTAGTCATACAAGTGTAGATAGAAGCAGTTTGACTTAATGAATTAATAAGATATTTCCTCTCAGAGGTTTTGCAATTGTGCTCCTAATCTGAGGTCCCTTTCAACGCTCCTTTCTGGTTAAAATGGTTAATAAATGGCAGGACAAGCAGGTGAGGGTACGAGGTGTGAGCGTGAGCAGAGGTCTGCGCCTCGGCCCGCCGGTCTGTCACTGCGGCCACGTGGATTCCTCGTAGCGGGGAAGGATCGGTGCCCTCCCCCTGCCGGTGCACGCTGCCTGGGCTGTGGGCGAGCCACACCCCTCCGCAGAGCCCCCCCCTGCAAGGGCTCCCGCACCCCGTCTTCCCGAGAGGCCTGAGCTCCACGCCGATGGAAGGCACTGTGCTGGCCACAGCGGCCTTGTGGAGTGACGCGGAGCGGATGTCTTGCTTCTTGGCACAGTCCTCTGAGGGGATGGTGGGACCCCCTTTTCCTGTGACTGCCTTCTACGCCTCAGTCATGGAGTGAGAGCTGTGGCTTGTTTTGTTTTCCTACGATGACCCAGAGCGTGGAGACTGCAGGCTAGGATGCCATCTGGGGTGGGAGCGTGGAGCCTGGGTCGGCCCCTTCCCAGGCGCAGGGCCGGGGGTGTTGGTGACAGTGACAGAACTGGCGGTCTAAGTGCCATGCGGGGTCTCTCTGGGTCTGGGTCACACGCCAGAGTCCACCTGCCTCACTCTCCACGGGTCATTGCCTCAGTTTACCCATGGCGTGGGGAGAGTTACATGTGTACCTCGGGCTGGTGTCGGTGGAGTGCTCAGCATTGCTCCTGGTCTGTCCCCCACCCTGGGGCTCTCCCAAGGACCTGGCCGGGGTGGGTCGCTGCCCGGTGGCTCCCGCTTCTCTAATGCTCTTTGTTCATGCGGACATACACTGCGGGTACAGACAAGAATGTCCCGCGGTCAGGAGGCTCTGCGCCCGTGGAGTCTCAGTGCCAACCCAGCGCCTCCCCCCGGTGCGCGCTCCGCCCGGGGCTGGGCTGAGGAACGTCCCGGTGCCCCGCGGGCTCCCGGTGCGAGCGTCCACCAGAGACCACGGGGCAGGCCCAGGCCCAGGCTGGGGAGGATGCTCATTCTCAGCACAATGAAGATCATTCCGAGGCTCGCAGAGAGATCTTCAGCAAACCCCGCACCCTCTCTCACGCAGGCTCCTCCTGCAGCGTTGGGAGAGAGTCCACAGCCAACAATAACTTAGAGAGGATGCTTCCCACTTCCACTCATTTCAGAGGCCGGCGGCTGGGGTGGGGCTGACCTCCGGGCCGACCTCCCTCCCCACCCCGGGTGGAAGCCCATCGGTCAAATGCACGTCCATCCTCCCATCCAGGAGGCTGACAGAGACACAGAGATGTATTTCATCTTGATTTAGCAAATTTCATTTACTCATCCCCATTATTTACTTGAATGCTCAGAATACATCTTTTCTTGGCCATTTGCTCCTAATTGATGAGGTGGCCATGCGTGCAGGTGCAGGGTCTCAGATCCGCTGTCTCTGGCTTTTGATCGACTGTGGATGAAGTCGGCCTCTCAACTTTCCAATGGCCCCTTCCATGGCCACGCAGCCCTTGCTCCTAATGAATAGCAAGGCTGTCAAGCACTGGAAAGCCATCTAATTAAACCGTGAGATTTCCATAAAACGAATTTGAAATCAATCCGTCAATACGGAAGCCACTTAGGAAAACGTGGATATGAGGACCCGTGTCTTGGTCCACAAGGGAGGGGTGCTTCCTCTCAGGCTCTGTTGGGGTCCAACGCCAACCCTGACATGACTTCTCCTGGAATCCAGAGGTCTCAGACAGCGTCTCGGGCCGGGTCACGCTGTGCGGCCGCATCCCATCGGGGTTTCGCCCACCTGGGCCTGGTTCTTGCCTGCAGCAGGCGCCTGATGCCGGTGATACTGAGCCTTCCAGATGTCCTGTCTGTCCATTTGTAAAAGTACCTTAGATATTTCCATTAATATGCCTTTGCTTCGAGAAATCAAGAGCTCTTTATAAGAGGGAAAATGTTATTTAACACATTGTGAAATCTATAACAGACCTTCAGCCCTCAATCCACCTGTGAGCTGAAAAGATGCACTGCCTGAGGAGAGATGGGTGATTTTTAAGCACATTGCTCCTAGCCCTCAATATCCAATTGCCAAGGCGCCAGCCAACTTTACCTGTGGTCGATGAGGATTTACATGTAAAATTTGGTTTTACGCAAAACTCAAAATGCAAAGGAGACTTTAACTCACCTTTATTTCCGCTACTATAACCATGCTACACTAAGACATGCTTAGCAGTTAATAAATAGCAAAAGCTTAACTGTCAAGTGCATGCGTGCGATCCCAGTGGGAGAATGTCTGTTAGGGGTTGGGCCGCGGATGAGGTGCACAGGGTGAAGCGGGTGTGACCGCTTCCCTGTGAAGCATCTGTGTAGTTGATCGTGAGCAGCGTCATCATGCTTGTTTCCTCAAGGCAAAGTACTTCTTCTTTCTTCGTTGTCAGAGAAGTCTGGTGGGGAGGGAGGGGGGACGCCGCAGGCCTGTGCTCCAGCCACACGGGAAGCAGAGGGGGAGATCGAGGTCCAAGCCAAACTCCAGGAGAAAAAGAAAACACAAAACAAAACAAAACCAAGAGGCAAAAAGGCATGGTTCAAGTAGTAGAGTGCCCGCCTCACCAGAATGAGACCTGAGCTCCCACACCACCCTCTCCGGACCCAGAGCAGCTCGCCAGGCCTGGCTGGCAGGGATGGACGGTGGCCACCGAAGCCTGGGACCGCAGAGCTCCTGACAGCTCGGGGAATGTCCTCTGGCCTTGCTTTGTCCACATGCCACGCATGTGCCTGTAACACACTGCCCACAGGCCATGTGTGCTCATGTGCACACACGTGCTCACAATACATGAGGACCTCGCGCAACCTGTACCTACACACTTACATGTGTACATTGTGTACACAATGTATACACTTGTACATTGTGTCAGTCCTGTGTTGCATCTCATGCATATCATGCTGTGACCACAGGTCACACATGCGCACGCATAACACCCATGGACCATGTTACAGTCATGCACATGCAGTACATATGGACCAAATGCCACTTGTGTGTGCACAGCTACCCATGAACCATATGCCACAAGCTATGCTCATGCATTATAACTGACCACATGACACACACACTGAGAGCATGCCCCATACGTCTGTTGCATGTGGACTGTGTGCCTGCATGCACATTACACGTGGAGCACGTGTCACCCGTGTGTTTATGTGCACACACATCACACATGCATGCACTCCCGCCCCAGGCATACCACATGTCACCAAATAAATACATGTGTGCATTCCATGTGTGTGCCAAGTACCGCACAGACACTGCGTGCGGAAGACATGCTGCACACGTGTGCACCCACCTGGATTATGTGCAACTCATATGTCACAGATTCATGCACGGACATTACACATGGATCCTGCTAGGGGCTGGTCCCAAGGTCCACCTGCTCTGCCCACAAATCCAGGAAGCTGGATTTCATTTTTGTGTATATAAGTGCCACCTTACACTGTAGGTATTGTCCTTGTTTGTTTTGATTGTGTGAATCTAGCCCTTACTGGATGTAATTATTTTGTATGATCACTCATTTAACAAACATTTCCTGTGTGTCTTAGCCTTCAGGTCCTGCATTTATCAAGTGGTGAAATTAATCAGGTATTGATTAAGTGAGTTAATATAAGTGGAGCACTTTGGCCAGCCCTGGGAACACGGGAGGACAGCGGTAGGCGTCACTGCTGCAGCAAATGTCCTCCCGGCCCAGGACGCCGCACTGAGCAGGGCGCTCTCCAAACCGGAGCTGTGGTTCTGGTGCCAAGGCAGTGGAGCAGCTGGGCTGGGCCGCCGGGGGACGCAGGCCTCCGGGGGCTCTGAGGAATCCACGGCCATCCTGGGAGGCTGACCAGACTCTGTGGCCAGTTCGGAGGCTGTGGGAGGGAGGCCAGGGCAGAACTAACCCGCTCACACCCGTTAGCGGAGACCACACCCTTCTGAAGTGTGTGCCGGGCCACGGGGATGCTCAGTGTGAGGGCCAGACGCTGGCAATCTCCACGCCAGAGGGGCCAGGCCGTCCCTGGAAGGGGGCTTGAGTGGCCCCAGAGGTCGGTGGGCCCGTCCCGGCCAAGCTGTGCAGCCCAGGGCCTGTCTGGTCCTTTCTTGGACCGCGCTCCACCATTTTTCAGACAGCCGTGCCCGGCGCCCGCTGTGCCCCCTTCCCACCATGCCGCTGCCGCTTCCAGTGAGGTGATTTTCCCACAGTGGCTTCCAGCTCTGGGGAAACCAAGGAGCAGCCTCGTTGGCACAGTGTGAGGCCCCTGGAAGGGGGTCTCCCTCCCCGCCCGACGGCGGGGGCTGGGCGCTGACTCCTGCCCCCCCCAGACGGCGGGGGCTGGACGCTGATTCCTGCCCCTCCCGGACGGCGGGGGCTGGATGCTGATTCCTGCCCCCCTCCAGACGGCGGGGACTGGACGCTGATTCCTGCCCCTCCCGGACGGCGGGGGCTGGACGCTGACTCCTGCCCCCCCCCAGACGGCGGGGGCTGGATGCTGATTCCTGCCCCCCTCCAGACGGCGGGGGCTGGACGCTGACTCCTGCCCCTCCCGGACGGCGGGGTCTGGGCGCTGACTCCTGCCCCCCCGCCCCGACAGCGGGGGCTGGACGCTGACTCCTGCCCCTCCCCGACAGCGGGGGCTGGGCGCTGACTCCTGCCCCCCCCCGGACAGCGGGGGCTGGGCGCTGACTCCTGCCACCCCCCCAGACGGCGGGGGCTGGGCACTGACTCCTGCCCCCCCCCCCGGACAGCGGGGGCTGGGCGCTGACTCCTGCCCCCCCCAGACGGCGGGGGCTGGGCGCTGACTCCTGCCCCCCCCGGACAGTGGGGGCTGGACGCTGACTCCTGCCCCCCCCTGACGGCGGGGGCTGGGCACTGACTCCTGCCCCCCCCGATGGCGGGGGCTGGACGCTGACTCCTGCCCCCCCCGATGGCGGGGGCTGATCGCTGACTCCTGCCCCCCCCCCCGACAGCGGGGCTGATCGCTGACTCCGCACTGGCAGCACCCTTCGGGGCTCCAGAGACTGCGACACCAGGCGTTACCCACGGCTCCCGCTCAGGCGCAGACAGACCTGAGCGTGTGGGGATGTGTTGGCCTTGCACACTTGTGCTCTGGTTACGAGGGACTGCTCCCTTCAGCCCCCGTCACTCACTTCCATCCCAGTGACAGGCAGAGTTTGGGGGAACTCCCCAGCAGAGCAGACCACGGCCGGGCCATCAGGGACAGGGCCTCCGGCCGCTGCCCTGCGCCCTCAGCACCCTGCCCGCCCGGGGCCCGCCACGCCCGCCACGCCGGGCCTGCGGGACACTGGGGTTTGGGCTTCAAGCACTGTGAAAAATCAGCCTCACTAAGAGAGAGAGATTTCCTTATGGGAAAGACAAACAGACTCAAATGGGAGGAACAATGCACCAAATTAGAATAAAAATGAATTCTTAAGCAGATAAGAGGAAGATTACATGCACCATGATTAAACCATATGTCTGGATGATCATCTCTTAAGAACCTTAAATCCACACAGATGGGCACACAAGGACCTTGCTGCAGGGGCCTCCCCGAGACACACACACACACGGACCTCCCCGACACACACACACACACACACACACGGACCTCCCCGACACACACACACACACACGGACCTCCCCGACACACACACACACACACGCAGGGACCTCCCCGAGACACACACACACACGCAGGGACCTACCCAACACACACACACACACACACGCACACAGGGGCCTCCCCGAGACACACACACACAGGGGCCTCCCCGACACACACACACACACACACACACACGGACCTCCCCGACACACACACACACACACACACGGACCTCCCCGACACACACACACACACACACACACGGACCTCCCCGACACACACACACACACACGGACCTCCCTGACACACACACATACATGCAGGGACCTCCCCGAGACACACACACACACGGACCTCCCTGACACACACATACACGCAGGGACCTCCCCCGAGACACACACACACAGGAATCCTCCCCTGACACACTCGCACACAGGGACCTCCCACAGGGGCCGCCCCCGTCCACACAGAGCGGGGGCTCCGCAGGCACCAGACCCTGGCCGCAAGGCCGCCGCTCTGACTCCCCGAAGGAGAGACGCTTCCCCGCGGCCCCCGTGGCCCTGCTCCTGCTTGAGTCTCCGTGCAGCCGCGCTCCACTCACGCGGAAGCTGCGCTGAGCTCTACCCAGGCTCCCGCCTCAGGCGCATCCCCAAAGAAGAGATGAAGACATAGCAACGCTCTGTGCGCATGTCCGCCTGCCATTTTTGACATCGAGAAACTCACCTGAGCATGAGAGAAGGCATCTTCCTTCCTTCACGTTTGTCCCGAGAAAGTGCGGATGCTGCAGGGCTGCTGTGCTCTGGACGGCGGCAAACCCGCAGGTGTCTCTTACATTGGGGTGCTGCATCCCTGAGCTTGAAGTCGACATTTCAACCAAATTGCACAAGTCCAGAGCAGTCCCTCCCTTCAGGAGGAGCATGGGAGGCAGGGAGGGGAAGGAAGTGGAATTCTATTGAAATAGATTGTTGGCAACTATGGGAACAGAGCGAGGAACCCTTGAAACTTTTGAGAAAGGGAGTGAAAGGGGGTGAGATGGGTGGACAGTGCAAACGTATGTGGAAAGATCCACCCAGTCACCACAGAGCGAGCACAGTGATCATCTGTAATAGTTAGAATAAAACACAGAATTTAATCATGTCCGCAGGGGGAAAAACACTACATAGCCAAGCATGGTGGCTCACACCTGTAATCCCAGCTGCTTGGAAAGCAGTAATAAAGAGGGCTGACCTCAAGGGCAGCATGGTCCAGAAGTCAATGAGACCCACCTGTGCGGCGGCGTCCTGTCTGCTGAGAGCCATCGCGTGGCCAGGCCAGGCAAGGAACGCAGGACGCTGCCTGAACAGGACTGAGTCACAAAGGGCTCGGGCGCCGGGGCCATGGTGTCCAGGGCGCCGGGGCCATGGTGTCCAGGGCGCCGGGGCCATGGTGTCCAGGGCGCCGGGGCCATGGTGTCCAGGGCCCGCCAGACGGGCACAGGGCCCTGAGCTCAAACCCCAGTCAATCAACCCCTAAACGGAGCATGTACATTTCAAATTCTGTTGACGTAAAAGAATTACTATTTAGTGATAAGGCTTTGCTATCAGTCTCAGAGAGTTTCGGGCTAAGGAGGAATTTCAAAAATGCATATTTTAACTATTTTATAAATATTAAGAGAAAGTTCATATGAATATGAAGAGGAAGAATATCAACTTTTGTAAATATTAAGAGGCGATTATCAAGCGTCCCAGCCTGTGGGTGACAGGATGTGTTGTGAGCGATTATAACACGATGGCCATGATTGTGCCCTTGTGATATGGCCCCAACGCTTAGAGCGGCTGCGCATAACATGAAGAAGGCCTGTGGCCGGTGTGGGTACCATGTGTCATCTTCCTTGTACTACATGTGTGTGCACTGTGGGCACACACACACATCCACGTGGGGAGGGGGACATGTGTGCACTGCAAGCACACACACTCACCCACATAGGGATGGGACGTGTGCACACTCTGGGCACACACTCATCCACGCGGGGACGGGGAACTGTGTGCACACGGTGGGCACACGCACGCACTCATCCATGCGGGGACGGGGAGCTGTGTGCACACTCCGGGCACACACTCATCCATGCGGGGACGGGGAACTGTGTGTGCACTGTGGGCACACACTCATCCACGCGGGGATGGGGAACTGTGTGTGCACTGTGGGCACACGCACTCATCCACGCGGGGACGGGGAACTGTGTGTGCACTGTGGGCACACACACTCATCCACGCTGGGACGGGGAACTGTGTGTGCACTGTGGGCACACACACTCATCCACGCGGGGACGGGGAACTGTGTGTGCACTGTGGGCACACACACTCATCCACGCGGGGACGGGGAACTGTGTGTGCACTGTGGGCACACGCACTCATCCATGCGGGGACGGGGAACTGTGTGTGCACTGTGGGCACACACACTCATCCATGCGGGGACGGGGAACTGTGTGTGCACTGTGGGCACACACACACACTCATCCACGTGGGGACGGGGAACTGTGTGTGCACTGTGGGCACACGCACTCATCCACGCGGGGACGGGGAACTGTGTGTGCACTGTGGACACACGCACTCATCCATGCGGGGATGGGGAACTGTGTGTGCACTGTGGACACACGCACACACTCATCCACACGGGGACGGGGAACTGTGTGTGCACTGTGGGCACACGCACTCATCCATGCGGGGACGGGGAGCTGTGTGTGTACTGTGGGCACACACACACACTCATCCACGTGGGGACGGGGAACTGTGTGTGCACTGTGGGCACACGCACTCATCCACACAGGGACGGGGAACTGTGTGTGCACTGTGGGCACACGCACTCATCCACGTGGGGACGGGGAACTGTGTGTGCACTGTGGGCACACGCACACCATACCGGTCGGCTAGGGGAAAGGGACTCAGCGTGGGTTTGGTTTCTCTGTGGCCCTGGCTGCCCCCGCCCCGCCTCCACCGTGGCACCTGGCTGGCGATCGGAGCTGGACTGAATGGCTGCGTGGGGTTAACCTGCCACTGCGGCACAGTCACTTAGTATGCGGCGCATTCTTCCAGTGTCGGGCTGGCACCGATTTGTTGTTTACTGATTTACGCTAATTCACACAGTTTATAATATGTCAGAATTCTTCCAGGGGTTACAGGGGGGTGTTGTGGGAGGCATGCAGAGACACTGATAATTAGTGCATTCACCCCGGGGCCTTGCAAGACTCGTTTCTACAAAGGGAGAAGAAGAAAAACAAAACACCTGGTATGTTTAAACATAAAATGGAGTATTTACACAAAAGCATGCACATTTAAACACACATGCAGATACTGGCACACACACAAGCAAACACACTCACAAATGCAACCCCCGAACACATACACTGCAAGCACACACATGCATACACACGTACATGTGTATACTCATGCTGTGTGCAGACAGTTAACACACAGAGGCACACATGTGTAAACACCCTGCACACACTCAGGCACACACATGCACTTGTGTACACGCACTGCATGTGCTCATGCACGTGGGTACATATGCATAATGCATACCCTCTTACTCACCCCTTCTTTCTCAGCACCACAAGCCTCTGATTCTTACATGAGATTTAAACAGTTCACACACCTCCAGACTCACAGTCAGCCGATGGTTTTGCATTGCGCTGTTCTCAAGTTTGGTGTATGTCAATAAATAACCATGGTTTGATCTGTCTGCCTCACTCACTAGAGCTCTTCTCCCAGTTTTCAGTGACATTGGCACGCACTGATATTAGCTCTAAAGCAACCCATCTAGCAATTTATTAACTATTCACATCAGGTCCCATGTAGACTGTAGAGACTAGAAATATTGAAGGAAAACCTTTGTAAATAAGTGGCAAGACAAGTCCTCACACAGAGATAATGTTCTATTTAGCTTTTTTTGTCCAGAATCTAACTGTATTTTATGGGGGAGACATATCCTACATTCTGTGAGAGGCACTTCTGAGATATGGTGACAGGTGGACTAGGATTGGTTTCCTCGCATGGTGGACTGTCCTTGGTTTCCTCGCATGGTGTACTGGATTACTATGTGTCCTGTGAACTCTGTTGTTACCTTTCTTTGAGTGTCACTTCAAAACTGAATTCTTCCAGCTCTGGTGGGGGACTGGCGTCCCCTCTGGACACTTTGGGCTGGAAAGGAAAGTACTCTGTGATTCTGTTATGGGCTTATACAGACACCTGGTTTGTACCCAGCTTTTAGCTCATATAGAATTGCAAAAGTAAAGAAAACTTCTGCAAATGCAATAGTAATTGTTTCCATCTTCAAAGTCAGTCCTTTCAAACTCTGCCCAGTAATTCTCTAAGTGTCAATCTTAGGACAAACACAAGCTGAATTTTTCTATGCATACATACAAGTTATAACTCTAACATATATTGTTTCCTAGAAATGAATGCTTATATCCAACATTTTAAATGTAAGCATTGTGTCTTCTAGCAGAAAGGCAGGCCTTCTCTCTGCCCGAGCCCCTGCTAGCTAGCTGTGAGCAGGAGGCTAGAGTTTGTCTGAGCTGAGCCAATGTACACGGACTCCAGCCGCTCACTGGACACGCTGCCCTCTGCTTCATGTGGAAAGGTGGCACAGGAGGTAGTAAGCGTTATTTCAGGCGTTGACGAGCGTGGCTTATGTTAGACATGTGCTTTTTACTACATAGGCTGCTTCTGAATTGCTCATGTCGGTTAAGGCCAGACGGCAGGCTCTCACCCGACCACACAGCACACCGTGAGCACTGCCAGAAGAATTCAACTCCCCAGGAATCTGTGGCTGCGAGGAAGAGGTCAGCTGTTAGCTGAGAAAGAGAGGAAGGGAGGGAGAGAGGAAAGGGAGACGGGAGACGGGGAAGGGAGGATGCGTGGCAGGGACAGGAATGGACACCACCGGAATCTTCCTCCTCCCCCCTGCCAGACTCAGCGCACCACGTCAGAGGAGGGAACGAGACCCACAGTGCCATGGCCCCCCAAGCCACCGGCGCCCTCGCTGATAATCAGGGTTTGTCGCAGGCACTGTCTGCTGGCTCTGGAAGGTCAAAGGGTGAACCACAGCACGGCGGACGTCACCCCAAGGACCCTGGTCCCCAATGGCCCTGACCAGTGTACTTTTAAAAGACTCCTGAGCATGGATGTCACACGGGTGGAGGATTCGGGCATCTTCTGCCCGGCCTTCCTGTCGGCGGTCCTCTCCCTGCCGGGAGAGGCAGGCAGGCCGCCGAGGCCCCACAGTAATTTCCTTTCCCCCAAACAAAATCGCAGCGGTTACACGGCAACGTGTGTCCTGCCTGTCACGCTGGCCGCAGACACCACTTCATACGCAAATTTAATTTACAAGTTGTAGTTTAATTAATTTACCATCTAGCTCCTTTTGGATCGTGTTTTCTGCTCAATGCGGTTATTTTACGGCGCTAGCCGGTCTTCCAGGACGTGCCCACGCTGCATTTGTGCCAGCCCAGGCGGAGAAGCAAATCCCATACTTGTGCACGGGGACAGGTGGCGCGTTCAATCACAGACACGATCACGAGCAAATGTAAACATTCTGGATCTTCATTTCTGAAAGGTGGCGTTCACACCCTGCAGAGTCACACCCATGTATTCACAAGTGGATGAGCTGCTTCTCCGGGGTGTGTGATTGGAAACGCAGTTACCAAATTTGGAAGTGGCGTGCGCCACCGGACGTTGATGCTAATCTGCCATGGGCAGGGCCAGCCCTCCGTCAGCATTGTCAAGCTGGAGGAAAGATTCCCATTCACAGCCACAGAATGAGCTAACCCCCACACGCTCACACACATGCTCACCCGTGTGCGCACACGCATGCCCACTCAGCAAGGCCTCAGGAGCAGAGGGACCAAGCACCGCAAAGCAGGAGACGCGTGCACCGCAAAGCAGGAGACGCGTGCACTGCTCTCGGCCCAACCACAGTGAGGCCCGCCTTCTACATGCATGCGTGTGACTTGTTAACAAAACGCAGTTGTTAGTGGTCAGCGGCTCCTGACTTCAGAGAGCGCCAGTCCTGCGTCCTCTTCTACGCTACGCGGGAAGTTGTTGGATTTGTCCCATCTGACGGGGTTTCTCTCTGGATTCCAATAGAAAAGCCTCTTGCCCAGCTCTGTTGCTCTCCTTCCAACGTGGCAAACATCAGTTTGGCTAATGGTGCAGGTGGAATGGTGGCGTCCAGGCAAGAACCCCTCCACTGTGGAGGCGCCTGCGGTTGCACATCGTGGTTCTGTGATCGCAGCTCCAACACGGTAAATAAAAACAAGCCTGGTACTGGCCAGCTCCCCGGCCCCCCCCCTGCACCCCTCCGGTCTGCACGTGCACAGACCTCTGCAGCGGAGGAGGTGCAGGGCACTACTTCTCTCTCCCAGCCTTAGGAAACTTAGAAACTTAGGCTGTGCGTCTCGGCCTCCACCCACCGCTGGTGCCAGCACTGTGACGCCTCGTGTGTCCTGAGTACAGGCAAGAACCAGCAACGATTCGGCCAAACAGCCGGGGGCCTGGAAATCCGCCGGCGGGGTTCCAGAGGTAGAAGTCTGCTAGAGCTCACAGGACTGCACAGAGGTGCCGCAGCGCCCCGTCTGTCATCCACCGTCAAGAGAGGGTGACGGGGCACCCAGGGCATAAGCAGCCATGTGAGTGTGTCACTGTCAGACACTGAATCCATCGAGTTAAGGTTGGTGTTAACAGGTTGCATGTGAAAAGAGGTGAATACAAAGTAACCATAAATCATAAAATTAGTAACAGCTACGCCTCACCTTCTCCGGCTTTATTAAGGCCTACACTGGGAAATTTTGTCAAACTTCCTGTGCCTCTCCAGTGTGAGCCGCCCTGGAATGGTGCTGAGGGAGCCGGTGAGTGCATCCATCCCCCCCCCGCCCCCCCGTCTGTCTCCTTGCAGGGAGGACACTCAAATCCTGCTGTCAGCAAGCTTCAAGCCTTTTTCCCAGGATCTCTAACTTCAGTCGCCATCTGTGAACTGCCCAGAGCTGAGAGAATGCCCAAACCCGAGCAAGCCAGGCTCAGGCCCCTCCAGGACAGAGACACCAGGGCGCCAGGCAGAGGAACGTGACCCGACTCCCCGGGCTGCGCAGAAGACCCACCGGGCCCGCCTGGTCCTCACAGCACAGGAAAAACAAAACCCGAGCCCCATAACGCCTGCTGAGGGATTTGTGCAGCTATTCCTCCGAGGAGGCGCCGCTGTGGGCACCCGGGGCACCCGCTGCCCGCTTCCTGTCCTGCTCCCGTCCCCAGCTCCTCCAGGAAGTTTGCCGCGACGGTGGCTGTTTCTCAGCCTTCCCTTTTTGAGGGTCTTCGCGGCCGGGGCACCTGGTTCAGGAGGGGCTCGATGACCCGGAGCACGTCTGACGCTCTCCCCCGATCCTTCCTGCCGAGGGAGGCATGGTTTGAAGAAGATGGCTGACTCTGGGAAAACATCACCTTCCCTGCAACACAGCCAAGGTTTGGGGGTGGCAGTGCCCCAGAGTACGGGGAGGAAGCATGCTCCGCTCTTCTGAGGAGGTTACTGGACACTGGTGTCATCCAGCCTCAAACACTGGTCCCTTCCCTTTCCAAAGTTAAGTCTGGATCCACTTCCATAATAGAAGGTGAGGCATCGGGCCGTGTTTCCCTGTGTGAATTTGTTTGACTTGATGGGTTTGGCCCACTTCCTCGCGGTGAAGGCCAGTGAGCATGCTCCAACCCCGCCTGGACGTGACCCGCCACCTGAGGCCAGGCTGACCCGTAGCCCAGAAATGCAACCCCTTCCCTGGCAGTCCCACCCCACACTCCCTTTGAGTGAGTTCATGGAAAGGCCTCTACATTTTGCTTGCTTTTGGAGGTAATTGGGTTGAACAAACACGTACTTTGCTGGAACCAGAATGAATGAATGAATGAATGAATGGTGACATTTTCCTAAAGTTACGTTCATCATTTCTCCTTTAAACGAATCAATAGTTTTGTCTGGAGGAACGGCTCAAAGGGAGTTCTGGGGATTTCTTGGGTGTGTCTTTTATAAAACGCACCCAGGCCCTTCTGTTCTGAGGGTCAGTGTGACACAGCTGTCTGGGCTCAGAACGAGCAAGTCCCCTCCCCCACCCTCCCCCACGGAGGGCAAAGGACTGGAAGCAGGCTGCGTCCTCCAGGCTCCTTCAAGGGTTCTTGCCTTGGGTCCCAGTTGGGCAGTTAGGTGTTTGTTTGCTGTACATGGTTTAAACTCTTCTAGTGAGTATAAGGTAGGCACGTGGTGAGGCTGGGGACCGGCAGACCCGTTCCTCCACCTGGGGGACCGGCAGACCCGTTCCTCCGCCTGGTGCGCTTGCCCTGGCTCCGGGCCTCCCCTGGCCCAGGCTCCAAGCAACAGGCCTCTGCGTCAGGTGGACCCCCGTGCAACACCCCACAGCACAGAATGGTGAGAATGTGAGAATGTGACCTGCACCTGACGCTCCACGTAACCCTCCTCGTCCAGCTCCGTCCACCACGCGCTGCTGTGACAGCAATAGTGCTCTTCTTCACTGCTCAGAGGACGCTGTCGTACATAAACACATTTGTTAACCATCATCTGCTGTCAGGCATTTAATTACAATGTTTAAAAATGTTTAGGGAGGTAGCAACATTAACTGCACCATTTTATCATGAGTTCAATAATCTATTTATAAATATATTCATGAATTCAATGATCATACTTACGCCGTACGTTTGCATAATCAAAACAAAAATATAAAACAAGTCAGTGAAAAAAATTTAAACGCCAACTCCATGAGACTATTGGATGGGATGTGCTGGGTTTGTAAACTTCATAGAATTTATAAATACCACAAAACTTATTATCTTTCCCTCCACAGCATAAATTACTTTTGCTCAGTGAAGAAGAGCAGATTTGCCAAGCTGTCTCATGTCTATTTTTGCTTAACCTATCTTCATTGTGGTTTTCGCACTGTACTTTTTGTGGCAGTCTATTTTCTGCTTGTTTTCCCTCATCCACACCCCAGAGGATGCATCATCTGTTTCTCACATTTTTTATTTGTTTTTTACACATATGGGTTTATTGTGCTCACAGTAATAAGCTGTTTCAAAAAACTGAAAACATTTTACTAATTACTGAAAGAGGGAAATAAATACGGAAAATGTCATTTAAAATATTACATCTGTTTTCTATTTTTAAACCTTCATTACTTCCAATTCAACCCCCTAATCACAACTTACACTGCATATTAATTGTTGGACCAGATTTATCAGGAACCGTCTTTTATACAAAATCATCCAAGAGATAATTCCAGAGAAAGCCGTGGCGCAGATGACACAGGGCGTGGTCACCAGCAGATGCTCCGTAACCACAGATATCGTTATTATTAAATGTTTCTTTCCCTTGCACACCCCGGTCTGTCTGCGTTAGCATGCTCTGCTGTGCTAAGAAAACTGGATATGCCTCTTTGGTCTGAAGGCAATATCTGTCCTTAGAATGACAAGAGCCCCATACACATGGCTCAGGATTGGAGGGTAGGAGACTCTAGAGACAGGATTTTGCTATTCTTTGCTGTTCAAAGTGATTCATGCCACATGAGCTCTCGTGAGGAAGGCCTCTTAGACGTCATCACGGCGAGGAGAACCCAGAGTCTCCAGCCGGCACACAGCGGGCAGACGCGGCGGGCAGAGCTGGGGAAGGAAACGCACCGCACGAGGGCAGCAGCCCGTCCCGCCACACTCCAGTCACCGTCCGCCGTGTAGGAGCTCACGGGAACCTTCGGTCTGGGCGGCGATGTGTGCACACTCCCTGGTGCTGCTGCCCGAAGCCCCGCAGCGCTGGGGCTTCTACGCGGGGCGCAGAGTCCGCGCTTCCCCGTAGGAATCCTCCCACCCCATGTCCGCCTGGGCCCAAGGGCCTCGTTCTGAGTCACTGGCACCACCGGCGCCTTGCCTCTGTCTGCTGTGACACTATCTCTGCTAAAATAAATTACAGCATGTTTTATAGGAATGTGAGCGCTGGGCCCTGCTCACGGCGGCCCCCAGGCCAGGGCTGTCCTCAGCTCTTAGCAACAGTCCTGCAACATGCTGCCCACCGCACTCCTCGGTAGGCCTCGGGCCTTCGTCCCACTACTTTGCTTTGCTGTCTCCCCGTTACAATGACGTGTGTGGGAAGACCCAGACCCCAGTCTGGGGCCGTCTGCCTCACCCGTCCTGAGGTGCCGTGGGTGGCCCAGGCTCCCAAGAGGACGACCTGATGAAGTAGGCACTGAACCACCACACCTTGCCCCAGCTCCTGGCCCCAACAGTCACTGGAGGGAAGTACGAGGAGATCCGGGCAGAGAAGGTGGTGGGCACACCTAAGGTCCAGAGCACCCGGAAGTCAACGTCACGCCAGGGTCACCCCAGGAGCCCAGAACCACTGCTGGGACAGACACATGGGAGAGAAGGCAGGAAAGTGCCAGGTGAATGGCCAGGCCGAGCACCAGGCTGCAGGGCCGCAGGGAGACAGAGGGGCCTGGGGCCTGCCCACACCCACAGTGCGGACACCCTGTCCATCCGGTGACTTCACAGGCCTTAAAAGTCGCCTCGATCTTGCAGTAAATCTTGATGCCAGGTGTTCATGTGTTCACTACTCTGCTCTTCTATGCCTGATTTTATTTTAAAAATGATTCAGTCTGCTGGTATTTGACTAAGATTTCGCTGGGTTCCTTACGTATTGCTGGAGGTCACTCTATTACTACACGACCTGACCATGTCTGATGGTTAAACCGTTTGTGTCGGGTGTGATCATGGGCAGGATGACTTTAAGCTATTCATTTGGGATTTACTTTATATTTATCTTTTCTTTGATTGCCTGGTACTATTCCTTTCTGCTTCCTTTTGAATGTACTGTATGTTTTTAAAGAATTTCAAATGTCCTCTCTTCTGTCTTATTTCCAACACCTCTTTCGTTTCACTGTAACTTCAGGCCTCTGTTCTGTCTTAAAGACATGAAGTATGTATGTGCTACCTGACAAACAGTTTCAAGTAGCTCATTCTAATTTTTCCTCGTCTGGCCTTTGTCCTAATGGTATTCTTACGTAGGCCTGTGTCATGAGTTCCACCCCTTCTGTGTGTGTTATAAACTCCACATCACGCTTTCTTTTGTTTTCAGCTTGCAATCCCACCAATCAGTCCCTACGAGCAAGGCGCCTCTGCTTGGTTTCTTGGACCGGTGCTAATCGGAGTCTCACCTCTCACCGTCGTCTGTCCTGCTGAGCCTCCCTGCGGTCAGAGCCGCAGGAGTGGCAGCCATGGGCTCACTTTCCCTGGGCCTGGCCTGGGATCCACCTGCAGCCTTGGGCAGGCCTGACTGCTCCAGTCTTGCCCAATCAGAGCTTTGTCTGTATTTTTAATCGGTGTGCTTATGTACATGACATTTGGGTTCGTTCTGTGGGGGCAACCAATTATATACAGTAGATCTTGAAGAAAATTTTAGTTTTCTTTCTGAGTGGATTATTCCGTACACACAGTCGGGAAACAGTGGGGATTTAAGGAACTCTCACTGTGCATGCGTCAGCCAGACTTGAATCAGCAAGTTGACAGCCATACCCTAAACTGGCTTACGTGAGGCCTCAGACTGGACACCGGCCCTCCCCAGTCCAGACTGGGGCACTGTGCAGCGTGCTCATGGGCTGCCTGTGCTCTGGACACACACAGACAAACGACAGTCACGGAGCCCAGTAGCACTGTCAGGACCCGGGTACTCCACTCCTGTTATTTTTAACAAACACTCCCAAATGCAGATAGCAATCATTGCACACAGCTTCTTAGTGCTTTCTGACTTACACATTAAGTTACTAAATGACATGTTGGCTTGTATTTTTAATCAAATTTCAAAGGCGAGAAAATTAAACAGTGGGAGGAACTGCAATCACGTATCTGGAGCGAATTTCCCCCAGTCCACAGCACCGAGGCCTTGACGACTGTCTCCAGCAGAACCCCAGACAAGCTGCTTCACCCTACACGCAAGGAAACGTGTGGTGTGCTAGTCTCAGATGTTGTTCCTGCGGGCTGAGGGGCTCCGACGTGAATGCTGTTCTCAGCAGGCGGCTGAGCCCAGTGCCCCAGTGCCGCACAGCCTCACGGCTCTCCAGGGGCCCACATGAGAAGATGGAGATGGCCTTCAGAATCTCCAAAAACAAATGCCTCGACACGCAGACCTGTTCTCAGACCGGGCACGAAGGTAGAATAAAGGCCACGTGAAGACACGTAAGGACACAAAAAGCCCTTAGCAGAGACTGTCTACAAAGCTGATGGACTCTTCCTGGTTGGCTTCAGAATCAGTTCTCATATGTCTTCACTAAGACTGATCTAAGGGTAGCGTTCATAAAGGTCGATCCTTTCATTTACCAAAAGCCCTTAACGAACATACTTTAGGCAAAGCAATTTACCAGCTAGGATCCACCTCTTAACACAACCAACCCAAGAGGGTGCTAGGCAGCTGGGGGCAGCTGGGGGCAGCTGGGAGCAGCTGGGGCCCTGCCCCGCCCAGCCTAGCGCCTCCTTTCTCCATTAGCTTGTGCTCCATCTTTCAAACACAGACTTCATGCAGCAATAAAAAGAAAAGGACGTGGACTAATTAATTTATTATTGAAATCAAAAGAGCAGAGTAATTAAATTAAAACAAGATAATTAAAACATTTGTTTCACGCGAGACGTGTAAGCGGAGTTCATTTGGTTTTATATTTATGATGGATGTCATCCCATAGTGCTTTGAAGTTTGAGAACAAGTTAGGAAAGTGTAAATGAAAATACTTTTTAAAATATAAAATACCACAGGGCCTGTCAGCCTTCCGTCTTCTTGAACCTGTCAGGGATGCCAACGCTCTGGGCTGCCCCTCTGGTAATTAGAGGCCAGCCTCCTGCCCCTGGGCCGGCTTCCGGTGGCCAGGCAGGCGCAGGCTCCCGGGGGCCAGGCAGGCGCAGGCTCCCGGGGGCCAGGCAGGCACAGGCTCTGGGGGGCCAGGCAGGCGCAGGCTCCCGGGGGCCAGGCAGGCGCAGGCTCCGCGTCTTTCACTCCTTGGCTCTCGTTTTTATCCTGAGCACATCCCGAAAACTGATCCAAGGCAGAGTCCTGAGAACACAGTGCCTAGGAACCAGGAATGAGACTGGTGCTGGAGCAAAGAATCCTGAGCAGGCCAGTCGCGCATCTCCAGGGTGAGATGTAGACGACAGACGGGGGGGGGGATGGGCAGGACCCCTTGAGCGGTGCTGTCCCCATGTCATTCAACAACTTCCTGACCCAGTGCCCCGCTCTGGGATGAGGCAAATCAAGCACACATGTGGAGACAGTGGAACTATCAAAAGAATCTCCCTGGGAACAGAAGGCCCACTCAGACTCTCAAAAAAGACTTCCAAAGGGTGCTCCCCCAGGTGTCACAGCCAAACACCCTTCCTTTGGGGATCATGAGGGAGTCAGGGCCTCTGACAGACAGAAAGCCGGCTTCAGGCCAGCCCTGGTGGGAGTGAAAGGTGGGAGAGAGACCCTTCCCCATCCCCAAGGCCAAAGGGTTCGAATGTAGACTTCTATACCCAGATCACATACCAGCTCAAGATAATGACACCTTGAAGACGCAGGAGGACACAGAAACAATGCCCACACATCTTCAGAGAAAGGACAACTGGAGAAAATGGAGCCAAGACATGGAAAGTTAGTACTAAAGAGAAGCCAAAGGAATTTTCAACAACAGAACGCCAAGGGGGAGGGTGGACTCAGACAATGAGTCTGTAGTAACTAGAACGTGCCCAAAATCTGCACGTCACTAACTGGGCGGTAAAAGGGGGAAAAGTACACTGCTTTTAAGAAAAATAGTGTTAAACGTATTGGAAGGCAGAAGAGAACCTGTGCTTTTGCCTGAAAGGGGAGCTAGACTTTCCTCCCGAGGAAGACGCGGCTGGCGAAGGAAGGAGACAAGCCTACAGGACGGCAGCCGTCCGTTGGTGGGGCCGGCCTAGGCTCTGTGGAGCAGACCTGCCAGGGAAGCTGGTGCTCCCCGTGTGGCACCCTGGGTCAACGGCTCTGCGCTGACGGTCATCAGCTTGTGTTTGGCGCAGGGGATGGAGTCTGCTTAGCCACCTTTGTCAATGAGACAAGAACAAGAAAGACGGAGCCACAAAACGCAAGGTCCCTGCCCGCCTCGGTTTACCTGAAGAGCTGACACAAGTCAGGCCGGGGACGTGTGATTAAAGAATAAAGGGCGGTGCAATGTGACGTCACAGCGCAGTGTTGTGCTGAGCCATCACGTGGGTGGCTCAACCTACCACCCAGGACGCCACACCGCGTGACGGGCATGCTCAGGACCTCACCTTGAGCCTTACATTGTGACACAGTCAGTCACTACAGGAAGCAGCTCTGCCTTTCCTGGCGGACCATCTCAATGTTCCCTGTTTCTCTGAGTGCGGTAGACTCTTCATTTTCAGCAATACTTTGAGAAAATTTCTCCCTTGCTGCAAAGGAATGTTTATTCAAGTCTCCCCTCTACCCTTTATTTTATACAACTTCAAATGAAATCTTAGATGACTCCCTCTGTCTATTAGTTCATTGAAACAAGTTGGGAACATTTGTGCAATTTTAAGGTTATTTCTGATTCTGTTTTTATGTATTATATTATAGTTTCATGCTTTAATCTGTATAATCTCAGGCTGTCATAATTCTTATAAAAATGATGGAGTGATTTTCCTTAAGAAAATAAGAGAAGACTAGAATGAGAACTATCAGATTGGAAATAACGAATATGTAAACAATAAATTATGACAGGGTTTGAATAATCATTACTTTTTCTTCTTTATTATTTTATAACATTGTGCTCTTTTTTACAATCTGAATGGAAATGTGTGTTTAAAAAAAAAACCACTGAATGTTTAGGCCATGAAGCCCAGGGCGATTTCCTTTTTCTGGTAGCAATGTACGTATCGGATCTTGTTGGCATCAGTAGACAGGAGCTGGCCGAGAACAGAGCCAATGTCAGGAGAGCTGAGGCTGCTGCCCGAGGTCAGCTCTGCTGGGTAACACTGTCTGGAGGGTTTGCAGACTGTGAGTAAGTGAGCAAGGTGTCTCCCCGCAAGCCGGCCGTGCTGGTCCCACTCAGCTGACACCCGGTCCACCCACAGCTGTTTCAGTCTTGGGTTGGACTTGATCTCGTCATAGACCTCTACCCCTGGACCGGCCTGGGCAGGCCAGCCTGGCCGTGGGCTCCAAGCCCACCAGGGTGCAGCCCCTGACCAATGGCAGAGATTCTGGGCCTCAGCTGTGCTGACCCGGGGAGGGGCTGGGGACCCCGGCCCGGGATGCTGAGCTCCACACTGGACAGCACCTGCCCCCAGCACTTGGGACCAATCAGCCTGGACACCAGGGTCATCACAGAGTCTGAGCAGCGGTGAGACTGTCAGGTATGCCCCCCACAGAGTGCAGGGAAGACTGCGGTCCACACGGAGGCCACCACAGAGGCCACCACACGGAGACAACCACACAGAGACCATCACACAGAGACCACCACACGGAGACCATCACACGGAGACCACAGAGACCATCACACGGAGACCACCACACAGAGACCACCACATGGAGACCACCACACGGAGACCACCACACAGAGACCACCACACGGAGACCACCACACGGAGACCACCACACAGAGACCACCACACAGAGACCACAGAGACCATCACACGGAGACCACCACACGGAGACCACCACACGGAGACCACCACACGGAGACCACCACACAGAGACCACCACACAGAGACCACAGAGACCATCACACGGAGACCATCACACGGAGACCACAGAGACCATCACACGGAGACCACCACATGGAGACCACCACACGGAGACCATCACACAGAGACCACCACACAGAGACCACCACACGGAGACCACAGAGACCATCACACGGAGACCACCACACGGAGACCACCACATGGAGACCATCACACGGAGACCATCACACAGAGACCACCACACGGAGGCCACCACACGGAGACCACCACACAGAGACCACCACACGGAGACCA
>NW_012267307.1:3666020-3666397 GCF_000151885.1 Dipodomys ordii
GAGACCACCACACGGAGACCACCACACAGGGACCACCACACAGGGACCACCACACAGAGACCACCACACGGAGACCACCACACAGAGACCACCACACAGGGACCATCACACGGAGACCACCACACAGAGGCCACCACACGGAGACCACCACACGGAGACCACCACACGGAGACCACCACACGGAGACCACCACACAGGGACCACCACACGGAGACCACCACACGGAGGCCACCACACAGAGACCACCACACGGAGACCACCACACGGAGACCACCACACAGAGACCACCACACAGGGACCACCACACGGAGACCACCACACGGAGGCCACCACACAGAGACCACCACACGGAGACCACCACACAGGGACCACCACAC
>NW_012267307.1:3667342-3678242 GCF_000151885.1 Dipodomys ordii
GACCACCACACAGGGACCACCACACGGAGACCACCACACGGAGGCCACCACACAGAGACCACCACACGGAGACCACCACACAGGGACCACCACACGGAGACCACCACACGGAGGCCACCACATGGAGGCCACCACACAGAGACCACCACATGGAGACCACCACATGCATTGGCTCTGGTCCCTGAGGGCACACATGACCACAGGAATTGTCACAGAACGCTGAGAAGGGAGGGGCAGAGGGGAAGGTGATGCGGACATTGAGGGTGTCATTTCCCATTCAGATGAAACTGGTCCTTGTGTGCTCTCAGTGGTCACCAGGAGGTCTGAAGCTAGGGATGGTGGGAGGGGCATTTCCTCGGGGCCTAGAGACATTTCCGGAGGGCCCCCCCCAGAGCTGCTGGCCTGTGGGGCCGAGGGACGTTTCCGGAGGCCCCCCCCAGAGGTGCTGACCTGTGGGGCCTAGGGATGATTGCGGAGGACCCACCCCAGAGCTGCTGACCTGTGGAGCCATCCTTCCGTTGCGGTCTCCACCTCTGCATGGACATCCCCCCTTGTGCACGTCAGCATGCTCTCTCTCCTGGGAGTGGCAGTCATCAGAGCAGGGCCCTCCTCCCTCCATGACCCCATCCCTCCTCCCTCCACGACCCCATCCCTCCTCCTCCACGACCCCATCCCTCCTCCCTCCATGACCCCATCCCTCCTCCCTCCACAACCCCATCCCTCCTCCTTCCATGACCCCATCCCTCCTCCCTCCATGACCCCATCCCTCCTCCCTCCACGACCCCATCCCTCCTCCCTCCATGACCCCATCCCTCCTCCTCCATGACCCATCCCTCCTCCTCCACGACCCCATCCCTCCTCCCTCCACGACCCCATCCCTCCTCCCTCCATGACCCCATCCCTCCTCCCTCCACGACCCCATCCCTCCTCCTTCCATGACCCCATCCATGACCCCATCCCTCCTCCCTCCACAACCCCATCCCTCCTCCCTCCATGACCCCATCCCTCCTCCCTCCACAACCCCATCCCTCCTCCCTCCACGACCCCATCCCTCCTCCCTCCATGACCCCATCCCTCCTCCCTCCACGACCCCATCCCTCCTCCCTCCACGACCCCATCCCTCCTCCCTCCATGACCCCATCCCTCCTCCCTCCACGACCCCATCCCTCCTCCCTCCACGACCCCATCCCTCCTCCCTCCACCACCCGTCTTAACTTACAAACTCAAATATCCTGTCCCCCAAGCGCTGCTCTGGGTAGACATGAATTTTAGTGCATGTGAGCGCACTGCTGCCTTCGTCTGTGTAAGGGGCAGCGCCAGCTTCTGCCGGGTGGGAGGCAGAGGGTGCAGACCATGCCCTGCACGCGGGACACATGGGGCAGGAAGCACTCAGAGGGGACCCTGCCAAGCGGCAGCCTGCTACGTCTGGTCTCCTGGGCTGAGGCATGGACTTACCTATGCATACATTATTAGTCTTTATACATTGATTGATATATAACAGAGATTCAGAAAATATCGTCAGAAGCCGGGCACTGGTGGCTCACGCCTGCCATCCTAGCTGCTCAGGAGGCTGAGATCTGAGGATATGGTTCAAAGCCGGCCCAGGCAGGAAAGCCTGGGAAGCCTATCCAATTAACCAGCAAAAAGGCGAAAGTGAAGCTGTGGTTCAAGGGGGCAGAGTGCTAGCTTTGAGCAAAAAAGCTGAGGGACAGTGCCCAGGCCCATGACCAGGATTTTATATATACTTGGATAAACAGTTGCTTTGATGTCTGGTTTTCTTTTATATCTCCATTGTAAGTAGAGATTATTACCAATGTGCTAAAAGAGTCTAGTAAGGAAAAGGGAAGTTGAGGCATTCTGTTATTTTCTCCATTTCCAGAACCTTCTTTGTCTTTGCTGTGGTGTTGGCATTTTTCCACCAGGCCTTGGGCACTGCCAGTAAGGCTGATGTGTTCTAAGACTCTACAACCATCCCAGGCACGTGAGAAGGGAGGTCTAAACCTAATTCCATCTTTTGCAGACCTTCCAGGGCTGATTTAATCAGCATGTCCCATTTTCCGTGTATTTGGGTGGAGCAGCTTTCCGTGGGCTTCCAGGTGGGCGTCTGTGGCATGGGGAGAGGTCGGGGCGCGGGGGCGGGGCGGGCACGGGCGCAGTGCCTGGGGATCGCACCAATGACGAGTGAGCAGCGGGAGGGCGGCGGGGGTTTCTGACACGGTGGCACCTTATGAACAGATTCGAGTGATTCATTTCCTGACAGGGACGGCAGCTGCGTCACCGGGAGCTCATGACAAGTCCACAGCTGGGTGGACACCTGACAGGGCGGAACAGGAGGACCGGCGCAGCTGAGGGCCCCCCCCCGCAGTCCAGAGGAGCGTCCGCAGCCCTGGTCGCCGGGCCTCACCATGGTGGGCCTCGGGGCGGCCTCGTTACTGGGCCAGCAGCAGAAGCAGAATGACGGGGGCTTTCCGGCACACAGACACCACAGCTGCCCTCCCTCCAGAGCAGAGCCGCGCCCCACGGGGACCCCAGTGCCCGGGGCTCCTGGGCCCTGACCCAGAGGACCCAACCTGCTGCCCCCATCCCCCCCCCCCGGCTCACGGCTGAAGGGAGCGGGCGTCCGGCCGGCCGCCGTGGCCGCGCCGTCTGCTGACGCGGTAAGCCCGCGGCCCGCGCAGCTCTGAGGCCCTGGCTGCTCGCTGTTCCCACGTTAAGTGCACTCTGTGGGCCCGCGCGCCAGGGCCGTTTCCAGCACAGCATGCAGTGGGGGATCTCAGCTGTAAAATGAAGCCGAGAGAGCACAGCATGAAAATGGATTTGCAGCCGTTAGAGAGGGGACCGCAGCAAGGCGCGCGCACTTACCATCGGCAAATAACGTCGGCACAAATTGTTTTTGGTACATTAAGTACCTTTCACAGCCAAAATTCAAAGACAGAGAGAAAGAAGGAAGGAAGGAGAAAACACGCATGCACACGCATGCACACAGATACATACACAGAGCCCACAACACCAAGACCAGACCCAGACCCACACACACACATACATACACAGAGCCCACAACACCAAGACCAGACCCAGACCCACACACACACATACATACACAGAGCCCACAACACCAAGACCAGACCCAGACCCACACACACGGCTGCTCCAGTTTCTTCTCGGGGAGAGTAATTCCAGGCAGAGATTTTTTATTGAGATTGTTTCTCTAGCTGACAGGTCCGGTGTACGATGATAAATGGCAGTGCGACCGGCAGCCTGTCGGTGTGTGCCGGGGAAATCCCACCAAAACTCAGTACGAATAGTCCACACGCGTTCCTTCTGCGGACGGCATTTTGGCTGGTAGGCCGGTGGCCAGGCGGAGAGTACACGGCTGGGGAAAGAGTCACAAACGTGTGGCCGGCACACGGCTGGGCCTGACTGTGACACACCGACAAGGAGGGAGGTACGGACACAGCCTCCACGGGCTGACCCCGGAGTCCAGGGTGAAGCCGCACACTGCCCAGTGCTGCACAAACCTGCGCCACCCGCGTCCGGAGGCCGGCAGCGCCTCTCCACCCAGGGAGGCCGCTTATGGACATCACCAGGTGCAAAGCAAAGGCTCACACAGCCGGGCCGAGTACTATGTACAAGTGAGACGTTCTGGCCCAGGGGTGGGGGGCCACGGGGGACCCCTCCTGGCCCTGCTGGGTGGAAACCCCGTGGAGGGCCTGTGCCTGTGTCTGTGTCTGCTGGGTGGACGCCCCACGGATCTCCTGTGTCAGTGTCTGCTGGGTGGACGCCCTGCGGATGTCCTGTGTCTGTGTCTGCTGGGTGGACGCCCCGCGGAGGGCCTGTGCCTGTGTCTGTGTCTGCTGGGTGGACGCCCCGCAGAGGGCCTGTGTCTGTGTCTGCTCTCTGGTGCCCCGGGGCGTGGGCACTGCCTTCCCGCACACCATCCAGTCTGCCCCAGGCGGCCGAGCCGCCCCCAGGACCACCCCCAGGGGAGATACGAGCTTCCCACTCAGCCGGCGTGCCATCCTCGGGCCACCAGCTGCCAGCCGGCCGACCCCCGCTGCAGAGGAGGGATGGGGCCTGGCCCTGGGCCTCCAGGGGCCTCGGTTTCCCGGATCGTGGAGGCTGCATTTACCATGTCCGGCCATGGAACCACACAAAGCCAATGCCGTTCTCAGGGTGGGGAGACGCATGCTGGGTGCAGGGCTGCCTCACCCTCAGCCGGAGCTGATGAACGTCCGCTCTCACCCCTGCATCAAAGCCCAGCTTCAAGGGTGGCCTGGGGCCCTGGCTGTGGGGACACAGGCACAGGCAGGGGCCCCCTCGTGCGGGACAGGGAGGTCCCGGGGAGATGTGGGCGCGCGGGGCCCCCTCGTGGGGGACACACACCCCATACCACAGGAATCGCACCCAGCACTTTGAGTCTGACAATAGAAGGGACCATCCCGCAGACTCGGAACATGGACACCACCCCTGCTGGCCAGTGGATGGGTCAGGACAGGACTTGGAATCCAGAGTGCCACACCCGGGATCCTCCCTCACTGAAATTCAGTTTTTCTGGGTGCTGTAGTTCACACCTGTAATCCCAGCTACTCAGGTGATGAAGACCCAAGCGACCCTCAAAGCCAGCCCAAGCACAGAACTGCCACAACCCGTCTGAACAAAAATAAGGTGGATGTGTGGGTGCCTGCGGTCCAGATCGGTACCAAGGTGGAGAAAAACGAAACGCTATGTGAAAAGTAACCAAAGCCAAAAGAAAATGCATTCCCAACAACCACAGTAATGATAAATAAAATCAGGGTGTTCAACCTGACTGACCTGACAGAGTAACACCTACCTACCCTGCACCAAGAGCAGTTATCTGTGTGGTGCAGGGGTAGTTTGACACGTCAGAATCTCTCTCTGTCTCTCTGTCTCTCTCTCTCTGTCACACACACACACACACACACACACACACACACCATACCACAGCATCAGCCCATGATGTGGTGATTCAGTTTACTCCCAGAATTAACCAAGATTAGTAAAATATAACTTACTATCGCCTCCTCCAGCTAAGTGTGTCCCCTAGTGTAGATTTTCATAAATTCTGCATCCAACACCCACCAGGACCTTAATACGAAATATTTGAATCTGTCAGCCTTCCCTATTGGCAAAGCAACGAACACAACTCTATAGAGGACAGGAAGTGATGCCTCCTGCTCCCCTTCCCGACGGCTTCCGGGCTGCACTTCGACTACGAAACCTTCCTTATTTCTGAGAGATCGTTCTTGGCAGACGGGCACCGGAAGAGCTGCTGCCGCTTAATCTTTGCTATGAAGCAGCTCTGAAGCTGTCCACTCGGCAGGGTCTGCTCTGTACGCTCTGACACTTGGCTGTTATTAGTTGTAACTATAATTTCTAATTTTCCGATCTAATCCTCACAGGATCTGAACACGGGCTGAGCTCAGTCCTGGCCGGAGCAGAGGTTTGCTTCCTGACGCTCTGCGGAGAAGGGCCCGGGAGCCTCCCAGGACAGAATTCCTGCTGCCCCCGCGCAGGGCTGCTGTGGCAGACATCGCGCTCTGGGCGACACCTGTGCCCGTGGCTCTCCCCTGGCAGCCCCCCCCCGCCCAGCACCCCGCGCAGAGACGGCGGAAGCTTCCGGGCCCTCTGCCTTGCGCTCTTGGGATTCAAAATGTACCTTGCCTTCCCCTGGTTGGCTTGAGCAAGCACTGGAAACGCTTAGCCCAAGGCAAAGATAAAATCGGAGGGTCTTCTTACACATCATAATCAATCATTGTACAGATAGTATTTCTAATGAAAATAATACTCAATTAGATCCGTGTCTGTATCAATAATTTATTCTATACAAATAAACGCTTCTTACTCTGAGAGCCCATATTGACCAATGGGTAGCACATGGCTTTATTTTCCCCCTGAGCTTTCGTGTTTTCCATTTATATTTTATTGTTGGAAAGAACGTGCACATTCTCCGCTGCTATCTTAAATGAATGTTTGAAAGAGAAAGACAATACGGTGCTTTGGGAAGGAGGGAAGTGGTTTAGGGCCGTGTCGATTCTGGAGAGAACTGCTCTTTGACATACTCGAATTTTCCTACAACTACACAGCTCCTGCTCTGCTGTAATAAAAGCGAGGATGGATCACATTTGAGAGAAGATAGAAAACAGCTCCACGACACAGCACGGACAGAGCTGGGGACAGCTACTGGAGCCCGGGGCAGGGGCCGCAGTGTGTGTGTGAGACTGTGTGCGACTTGTGTGGCTGAGTGTGTGGCTGTGGCTGTGTGACTGTGAGGCTGTGTGTGCGAATGTGAGGCTGTGTGTGACTATGAGTGACTGTGTGTGTGACTTGTGTGGCTATGTATGGCTATGAGTGACTGTGTGTGACTGTATGGCTGTGTGTGGCTGTGTATATGTTGTGTGTGTGGCTGTGTGTAAGTGTGGCTGTGGAATCTACAGTGTGTGCGTGTGACTGATTGGCTGTGGCACAGACACAGAATACCATAAACAGGAGAGATTAAGTATATTATCAACTTACAAAGGCAAATCCATGTGCTTCTTAATGCAAGAAATGTTGTAAAGCATACACACTGACATTTAAGTGGTTAGAATCTACTGTTATAAATGTTTAATTACCTGTAATGTGAACACGAGCATGATTGTTTCTGTCAGATGTCATGGGTTTCAAAATTATATACCAAGTACTGGTGGCTCACGCCTGTCATCCTAGCTACCCAGGAGGCTGAAATCTGAGGATCGTGGTTCAAAGCCAGCCTGGGCAGGAAAGTCCGTAAAACTCTTATCTCCAATGAACCACTCAGAAAAGGCCAGAAGTGGAGCTGGGGCACCACTGGGGTACAAATGATAGAGCACTAGACTTGGGCAAAAATGAAGCTCAGTGTGGATGCCTAGGCCCAGAGTTCAAGTCCCAGGACCAGAATATATGGAGTACAGCTGACTGCCAGCCTCCTGTGCCGGCATGCCTCAAACCGGGAAGCAGCCGCTCACTCCCCAAACAGAAGCTCTCTGGTGCCTGTACCTGTGCTTGCCCATGTGTACGGATAGGTGTTTGCATGCACATGTGTGCATGTGTGCTTGCACATGTGTACGGATAGGTGTTTGCATGCACATATCTGCATGTGTGCTTGCTCATGTGTACAGATAGGTGTGTTTGCATGCACATATGTGCATGTGTGCTTGCTCATGTGTACGGATAGGTGTTTGCATGCACATATGTGCATGTGTGCTTGCACATGTGTACGGATATGTGTGTTTGCATGTGCATGTGTATGCACGTATGTGTTTGCACATGTGTACCGATAGGAGTGTTTACACGCACGTGCGTGTGCACGTGTGTTGTTGCACATGTGTACAGATAGGAGTGTTTACATGTGCATTGTGTGCTTGTACATGTGTACAGACAGGTGTGTTTGCATGCACATGTGTATGCATGTGTGTTTGCACATGTGTACGGATAGGTGTGTTTGCATGCACATGTGTGTGCATGTGTGCTTGCTCATGTGTACAGACAGGTGTGTTTTCATGTGCATTGTGTGCTTGTGTGCTTGCACATGTGTATGGATATGAGTGTTTGCATGCACATACATGTGCATGTGTGTTTGCACATCTGTACAGATAGGTGTGTTTACATGTCCATGTGTGTGCACTGTGTGTTTACGCATGTGTACAGATAGGTGTGTTTACATGCACATGCGTGTGCACACACTGGTTCAATGTGACCTGAACGCGGAGCCTCTTCCAGACCTTGAGTCTCAGCCAAGTCTCATGGCGCCTGACATCTGGTCCTCACTGGAATGAACCACAGCTCCGCCGCCATCCTGATGTTTCAGAGTCCTCCTGACAGGCAACATGAGCGTGGATACACCACAGTGCCTGTGCCTCTCCTTCCCGAGCGCCGTGGGTAAACTGAGGCTAGGCATGTCTGCACAGAGCCCACCTGGGTTGGACAAGCCAGGGTAGAACACAGCCTTTCCAGAGGACTCCCTGGGTTGGAACAGAGACCAGCCTCAAACCCCACACCCGATGAGGGGACAGCGTTCTCAATCACCAGACAGCCTCGGACACGCTCCCTGACCAGTGCTCACACTCACCACACACAGCCTCGGACACACTCCCTGACCAGTGCTCACACTCACCACCCACACACAGCCTCGGACATGCTCCCTTACCAGTGCTCACACTCACCACACACAGCCTCGGGCACGCTCCCTGACCAGTGCTCACACTCACCACACACACACAGCCTCGGACACGTTCCCTGACCAGTGCTCACACTCACCACACACACAGCCTCGGACATGCTCCCTGACCAGTGCTCACACTCACCACACACAGCCTCGGACACGTTCCCTGACCAGTGCTCACACTCACCACACACAGACAGCCTGGGACATGCTCCCTTACCAGTGCTCACATTCACCACACACACAGCTTCGGACACGCTCCCTGACCAGTGCTTGCACTCACCACACACAGCCTCGGACACGCTCCCTGACCAGTGCTCACACTCACCACACACAGACAGCCTGGGACACGCTCCCTGACCAGTGCTCACACTCACCATACACAGACAGCCTCGGACATGCTCCCTGACCAGTGCTCACACTCACCACACACACAGCCTCAGACACGCTCCCTGACCAGTGCTCACACTCACCACACACAGACAGCCTCGGACACACTCCCTGACCAGTGCTCACACTCACCACACACACACAGCCTGGGACACGCTTCCTGACCAGTGCTCACACTCACCACGCACAGACAGCCTCGGACACGCTCCCTGACCAGTGCTCACACTCATCACACACACACACACAGCCTCGGACACGCTCCCTGACCAGTGCTCACACTCACCACCCAGCCTTGGACACACTCCCTGACCAATGCTCACACTCACCACACACACACAGCCTGGGACACGCTTCCTGACCAGTGCTCACACTCACCACACACACAGCCTCGGGCACGCTTCCTGACCAGTGCTCACACTCACCACACACAGACAGCCTCGGACACACTCCCTGACCAGTGCTCACACACAGCCTCGGGCACGCTCCCTGACCAGTGCTCACACTCACCACACACACACAGCCTCGGACACGCTCCCTGACCAGTGCTCACACTCATCACACACACACACAGCCTCGGGCACGCTTCCTGACCAGTGCTCACACTCACCACACACACACACACACACAGCCTCGGGCACACTCCCTGACCAGTGCTCACACTCACCACTCACCACACACAGACAGCCTGGGACACGCTCCCTGACCAGTGCTCACACTCACCACACACACAGCCTCGGGCACGCTCCCTGACCAGTGCTCACACTCACCACACACACACAGCCTCGGACACGCTCCCTGACCAGTGCTCACACTCACCACACACACAGCCTCGGGCACGCTCCCTGACCAGTGCTCACACTCACCACACACACACAGCCTCGGACACGCTCCCTGACCAGTGCTCACACACACACACAGCCTCGGGCACGCTTCCTGGTAGAGGGGGAGGGCTAGATCCGTGAACCCCAGGACCAACAGTTTCGTGCAGCCCTTGCACTGCCTGCACCCCTCGCAGTGGGCGGGGCCTCCACCAGGCTCGCAGTGGGCGGGGCCTTACCCCCAATCTCTCAGTGGACGGGGCTGCTCCAGGCTCGCGGTGGGCGGGGCCTCCACCAGGCTCGCGGTGGGCAGGGCCTCCGCCCAGCCTAGCGGTGGGCGGGGCCTCACCCCAATCTCTCAGTGGGCGGGGCCTCCTCCAGGCTCGCGATGGGCGGGGCCTTACCCCCAATCTCTCAGTGGATGGGGCTGCTCCAGGCTCGCGGTGGGCGGGGCCTCCGCCCAGCCTAGCGGTGGGCGGGGCCTCACCCCAATCTCTCAGTGGGCGGGGCCTCCTCCAGGCTCGCGATGGGCGGGGCCTTACCCCCAATCTCTCAGTGGATGGGGCTGCTCCAGGCTCGCGGTGGGCGGGGCCTTACCCCCAATCTCTCAGTGGACGGGGCTGCTCCAGGCTCGCGGTGGGCGGGGCCTTACCCCCAATCTCTCAGTGGATGGGGCTGCTCCAGGCTCGCGGTGGGCGGGGCCTCCACCAGGCTCGCGGTGGGCGGGGCCTCCGCCCAGCCTAGCGGTGGGCGGGGCCTCACCCCAATCTCTCAGTGGGCGGGGCATCCTCCAGGCTCGCGATGGGCGGGGCCTTACCCCCAATCTCTCAGTGGATGGGGCTGCTCCAGGCTCGCGGTGGGCGGGGCCTCCGCCCAGCCTAGCGGTGGGCGGGGCCTCACCCCAATCTCTCAGTGGGCGGGGCCTCCTCCAGGCTCGCGATGGGCGGGGCCTTACCCCCAATCTCTCAGTGGGCGGGGCCTCCGCCAGGCTCGCGGTGGGCGGGGCCTTACCACCAATCTCTCAGTGGGCGGGGCCTCCGCCAGGCTCGCGGTGGGCGGGGCCTTACCCCCAATCTCTCAGTGGGCGGGGCCTCCGCCAGGCTCGCGGTGGGCGGGGCCTCCGCCAAGCTGTCCCAGTGGTCCCGGCACTTGGTGCTTGGTTCCGGTGTTGCACAAGGTCTGCAGAGAGGCTGCGCGCGCTCCGCAGGTGCGCCGGCACCTGGCCGGGCTTCGTGTGGCTTCAGGCCTCGGCGGCAGGCGCGCTTCGCCTGCGCACAGGGCGGCGTCCGCAGCGTGCAGTCAATCGGAGTGGAAGTTGCAGAGAGGAGGAAGAGGGGAGCAAGTGAGAAAGGATGACACAGACGGACCGACAGACAGCCCGGCCAGGGCGCGCGGGTGAGCCATGCAGGGCCGCGCGCGGAGGCGCGCAGAGGGTCAGGAGAGGGCGACTGCGGGTCGGGACCAGCGGCCGTCCGCGCTGTCCTGGGCGGGC
>NW_012267307.1:3679082-3689008 GCF_000151885.1 Dipodomys ordii
GCCCGCGCCCCGCACCCTAAACCACCGCCCGCCCGCGCCCCATGGCCAGGTCCACCACCTGCCCTCGCCCGTGCCGGGGGCCCACCTGCCGCTCTAGCCCAGCGCAAAAGGCCCAAGCTCTGGGGTGGGGAGGGGTCCCACTGAAGGCCTGAGGCCCTGCCATTGACCTCAGAGTCCCACCCCAGGCGGGGCCTGACAGCGAGGACCCCACTCCACCTGCCCGGCTCCGAGCCCTCCATGGACGGGAGGCTGGGGCGACCAAGTGACAGCAGACCAGGAAGGCCGGGCAGACACAGTGACAGCAGGCCGGGGAGGCCGGGCCTACGGAGTACCAGGCCGGGGAGGCCGGGCCAACCGAGTAGCAGGCCGGGGAGGCCGGGCCTACTGAGTAGCAGGCCGGGGAGGCCGGGCCAACCGAGTAGCAGGCCGGGGAGGCCGGGCCTACAGAGTAGCAGGCCGGGGAGGCCGGGCCTACCGAGTGACAGCAGGCTGTGGAGGCCGGGCCTACCGAGTACCAGCAGGCCAGGGTCACTCGCCGGCCGGAGTCCTCAGGGAGTTCCTGTGGCCGGGCTACCGAGTGAAGGCAGGCTGGGGTTGCTCACTGGCCAGTGTGCTCACAGAGCTCTGTGGCCGGCCCGCACAGTGGGAGAGCCGGCCTGGCCACAGGAGGCCAGAGGGGGCCTGGTGTCCATTCTCACCTTGAGCCCCTCGGCTCCCGCCAGCTTCTTCTCTCTGCAGGGTCCACTCCCCACTGGCCACGAGACCCTGATCTCATGCCAGCCTGCAATGCTGGCCTCTGGGTGGAGGGAGACAAGAGCAGCACATGGAGAATGGAGCTTTCTGGAAGCAGCGACTGGCTCTGGGTGAGTCTGGAGTGGACCACTGGTTTTGTGGGTCTTCCTCTCTGCTGGCCCCCACGGGAGGCCGGGCCCTGTGCTTCTCCTGGTGTCCCCTCCTCTCCTCGAGCCCGCAGATGTCTCCAACAGACTCTGCTCAGGAGCAGAAGTCCCCTTTGCCAAGGTGGGTGCAGGTGCAGCCGGGGCACCTCGGGAAGGCCGCGGCAGCTGCCCTGGCCGGAAGGCGGAGGGGAGCCGCCATTCTCCTCGCCACGGCCGTCTGTGGCCCCTCTGCTGCGGCAGCACAGAAACACACTTCATTTGGAAATACGTCACAGGCAATGTTGAGTCGGTGCTATTTGTGCCAGAGCATCTCAATCACTTGAGGCTTCACAAAGCCCATTCGTGTGTTGCTGTCCACATGGACCTTCCCTCCCTCCCTCGCCTTCCCCCCTCTCCCCTCTCCTCTCCCACCCACCCCCCATGGATCTATAGTGCTGGCTGATAACGGATGACATTTGATCTGCATGCTGGGTCCTGCGTTCCCAGAGCATGGCAGAGGGAAGGGAAGCAGAGGAGAAGAACACAGATTGGGCAGGCTCATTCTCCTTGTGCTTTGTTTGGTATCTTATTCCTGTTGTTAAAAATAGTGACTGGAAATGCCCATCCAGGAAAAGACAGCACACGGGTGTGAACACACAAGGGCTAGCAACTCCCCGGTTATGTGGACCGTATTTACAAGTTGAATTTGATCATCTTTGCTCTTCTGAATGTGACGGGTGGTATAGAACTCCGTGTTTTCCTCATTCAAACAGGACACGATGGAACCACGGCTCTGCATGGAACACGACCCCCACCACGGGAGCTTCTTGTCTGACTGGGCCGGGCCTGCAGAGGAGCTCTGAGGACAGGGCGGTGGTGCAGTGGAAAGGCGGGGGGCTGTGCTACTGGGCAGGGCTCCAGCTGTGGCTTCCTTCCTAATGAGGTTGGTGGCATCCTCCTGGCCCGGCTTCTATTCCAGCCACTCTGCTTGCTCCTCCCCTGCAGTCCCAGCCCGGCTAGTAAAAGCGCCTCCCTCCCTGCCCCCGTCCGGGCCACACAGCCCTCCCCGGAGACCACGCCACCCCGTGTCTAGGCCCAGACCGGGTCAGCCAGCGCCCCTGGGCAGGGTCTCCTGCCTGGCTCTGGGATGCTGAAATAGTATCACTTGACACATTTAAAACTTGCTATTTGTGCACTCACTAAAACTGCACCATTAGCTGGATCTTCAGACTGCATGAGTGCAGATCATTAAGTGTTATTACAGTATTAATTATTAGAAATGTCCTGTCCTGCCCAAATTAAATTGGGGTAGTCAACGACCTGCGAGTTGCCAATACCACGGATAATTTAACCGCGGCTCCGCCGTGTGGGGTAAGGTGCCAGCAGAGGGGCTCCGAAAAACATGAATCAGCCGGATGTTAATATTTCCCAACCTTTGGAAGAACGGGGAATGGGGAACGGGGGGGCACACGCTGATGCTTAAGTGTGGGCCTCGGGGGCTGGGCCGATGCTCCCTATTTCTGGGTCTAATAAGCTGCCAAAAACAAAAGTGAAATGAACGTTTTTAAGGCCACGCTACTCAAAACTGAACGGGTACTCTTTGACTACGCACTGACCGCTCCCCACCTTGTCGGCCATTTCCTTGGCGTAGCTGGTAGTTGTGGGGGGCTGCCCCCCTCTCCACGGTGAAGCCGCAGCACAGGGTACACAGGAGCCGGGGCCACGTGGACGGCAGCAGCACGCGGGTGGGCGGGGGAGGTGGCTGCACTCCACGCTGCCGACCACGCTGTGGCTGCCCACGTCCCCGGAGCTGGCCTCGGCCACTCCTCCATCTCCTCCATCTGAAAGGAAGCGCAGGAACAATATACGTTTAGATCAGTAACATGATAACATGTGCTAGCTTAATGTGATCATTGACATGTGATTTAAGTATGCTAAAGCTTTGTTCCCCATATTCCCACCCTGGGCAAATAAGTCTCTTAGACTTCTCGCACGAAGATGCTCTCCCATTCAACCGGGGCGAGGCCCGGTCTCCAGCCTGGGCCAGCCCAGCCAGTCTTGCTTGCCCACTGTTGTAGTATCGAATGAGAAAATGCACAGAGTCACTGTCACATCTCTCCAAGTGTGAAATTCAAATCTACCCCGAGTGCTCCCCGTGGCCTGGTGAGGGTGGACGCAGTGCTCCCTCCGCCCCATGCCCGGCCGGCAGAGCCACCTGACAGTGTCCCCTTTGTCTAACATGCTGACAGAGCTGCTTCTACAAGCCTGAGCTAATACCCGTGCACATATAACATGCATGTGCATCGTTTAAACATGAGTGACATTAACTCCAATAACAACTTAATACCAACTCAACCATCCTCAGCACAACAATCCTAACAACACAATAATCCTAAGCAATGACAGAACTACTAAATAGTGTTTAACCTCCAAAAGTATTTATGAAGGATGGGTGGTGATATAGAAATATTGAAAGCATTATGCAACATTACCTGAAAAGTAATGGTAACTTTGCAACACCAACGTTTCAAACATTGAGTGGACATATATATATGTGGTGCATGTGTGTGCAGAATGTGCTCCTATAGAAAGCCATGCCTCAGCTTATCTTGGGCTTTCCTATAGAATCTGAAACTTCGTGATATTTAAGGCACATCCCGGAACCAGCCTTCACCTACTCGGGAGCAAATCCTGCTGTGAGTAGCTGGCCAGGGCCGGCCGGCCTGCACGCCGTCCCCTAGCGTGCCCAGGCTTCGGGCCGGGCGGTACGGTGGGAGCCATGAAGCTCTGCCCCACCCACCACTGAGGCTGCAGGGGAGGGGGGCTGGCCTCCCCCTCCCAGCGGCCGAGGCCCAGCGCCCCCGGTCCGGTCGGCAGCCTCCCACCTCCACCTCCTCCCGGTGGGCTCCGGGGAACGCAGATGGTGGCCTGCGGTACCCAAAACCCTCCAGGGGCCATCCTCAGAGCCTCAGCGTGGAGAAGCAGGCCCGGGTATGTCCCGTGCCCGGGGAAGGGGCTGTGAACCCCAGAACTAAATGCTTCTTCCCCTGAGACTCAAAGTCAGCCCTCTTCCACCCGGGAGGCACGATGTGGAAGGTTCCGGACAGCGCAGCGAGGAGGGTGGTCACGCTGCCCTGGCCCAGCTCCTATTCCCGCCCAGCAGAAGACCTTGGCCTGCCCTCCCCAGCTCTGCCTTTCCCCCGTGGCGGGGAGCCAGGGCCGGGGTTCCTGCGTGGGACCACCGCCGTCCACACAGCCTGCTCGTGGCCAGAGGTGTCATCATAAGTTGGGCAGAAATTACACAATTTCTTGATATTAAAAAAAATGATGGAGGGAAAATAATACGACCTCTCTCCCTTCACCCCGGTGTCTGCTCAGTGACCGCTCTCTGACAAAGCTAAGGCTTCCTCCATACGCAGGGCCTCGGTGCTCTTCCTCTGCGAATCTGCAGAGGGGAGAAGGAAGGGCAGTGTGCCCCGGGAGGGCAGCCTGCCCTCGGCCCGGAGCAGGGCAGCCCCGCGCAGCAGGACGCCGCTCTGCGCTCTCCGTGTAGGTGTCTGCTCAGCACACAGAGGCCAGCACTCCAAATCCAAGAGTTGTCCGATTTCTTTTCTGTTACTTAAAAAAATGGGGGTGAAATTAAACATAAAAACGTGTTAAGGCAAAGTTAAGGTTACAAATTTAGGCACAAAAAAGTCAGCAAATTCAAATGCCAATGCTGTAATTGCAGCAGTGGCTCAAACACATTTCACATCCTGGTGCATTGACTGTGTGTTTAACAGGTCTCATTAGAAACAGAAGCTGTTATGGGCAACACAGACGAACGGTTGTACTACAAGAACATATACTTCCTGTAGACGCACTGAGTATCTGAAGGAGCTGAGCTTTGGTCAGAAGCACCTTGAAAGCAGGACTTGCTTCCATCTGTCATGGCAGCCCCACCAACATGGCGTTGATCTGATGAAAGCAAAATTCCTCCGGGCAAACACTGCGTGTGTGTCCGAAGGGGACAGGCTGCGTGGACCGGACGCGGGCAGTCACAAGTTGTTGCTGCTGCGTGTCCACCTGCCCCGCAGGGCTGGGCAGGCCAACAGGCCTGGCTCCAGAGAGAGATGCTTTCCTCTGTTCATCTAGGAAAAGCCTTTCAAGAACTAGCTCTAGGCGGGTTACCATGCCTCTTTTTAGGAGTTGGTTGTTTGTTTTTAACTTAGATTTTTCTTCTGGGAAAATAAAAATTAGAACACGAGTAATGGAACTGGAAAACAAATAAGAAAAGCATACATGTGGCTCTGTACAACCCTCTCAAACCTGATTTTTTAGTCCTGTTCTCATGAATGCATAACTTTGCATAATGAGAAAGGGACTCATAGGTGTACACACTCATATAAACACGTGTCTATACTCATATGTGCATGTGCACATGCTCATATGTGACTGTGTGTATGCACTCACATACGAATGAATGTATATGCTCATATATAAATACATGTATACGCCCATATATGAATGTATGTATACTCTCACATATAAATGTATCTATATGCTCACATGTAAATGCATGTGTATGCCCACATGTGAATGCATGTATGTGCCCATGTGTGAATGTATGTATATGCCCACACGTGAATGCATGTATGTGCCCATGTGTGAATGTATGTATATGCCCACACGTGAATGCATGTATGTGCCCATGTGTGAATGTATGTATATGCCCACATGTGAATGTATGTATACGCTCACATGTGAATGTATTTACACACTCATATATGAATGGATGTATATGTTCACATGTGAATGTATTTATACACTCATATACGAGTGTATGTATATACTCACATGTGAATGTATGTATATGCTCACATGTGAATGCATATATCCTCTCATGTGTGAATGTATGTATATGCACACATATGAATGCATATGTCCTCTCATATGTGAATGTATATATATATATATGCTCACATGTGAATGTATGTATACGCTCATGTGTGAATGTATATATATGCTCACATGTGAATGTATTTATACACACATATGAATGCATGTATATGCTCACATGTGAATGTATTTATACACTCACATGTAAATGTATGTATACACTTGTGAGTGCATGTATTCACACTTGAATGCTCACACTTGAATGTATTTATACTCATATATGAATGTATGTATATACTCACATGTGAATGTATTTATACACGCACATGTAAATGCATGTATATACTTGTGAATGTGTGTATATGCTCACATGTGAATGTATTTATACACCTGTGAATGTATGTATACTCTCATATGTGAATGTATATGCTCACATGTGAATGTATGTATACACTTATGTGAATGTATGTATACACTTATGTGAATGTATGTATATGCTCACATGTGAATGTATTTATACACTCACATGTGAATGTATGTATGTGCTCACATGTGAATTTATTCATAGCTCTCATGTATATTTCAACAGCTGCACACATATAATTTTTGATGTGTTCTTATGTGTTGGCACTATCATTAGGTATTTTTTTTATTTGAAATGGAGCACAGATGCATGAAAATCCATTCTGAGCACAATTTTCTTCCAGGTCTATTTCTTTTCAAATTTAACATGACCCATGAAAGAGCTCATGAGCGTTCAGTTTCCTCAGAATAATCTAGGTAAACCACTGGACAGTACATTTGTAGCATGTTAATAGTTTACAATATTCTTAGACAAAAAAGACTGAAATTTTATAAACCATATGGAATGTGATTGCATGATGACCATTGCATGATGATCGGTCTGTATTTTTAAATACAACACTTGTGAAAGTGTTCCTGTCTTGATGACTCGTGAAACACGCTGGGTATGTTGAGATGTTTGTCAGCGAGAGAATGGTGTGAGTCTCCTCCTGGCCCAGATCTCCCCCAGCACAGGGAGCTCCCCACAGTGAGGATGCAGAACCAGGTCGGGGGCCGGCCGGGGGTCAGGGAGCAATGGGAGAGGTGACTGGGCTGGACAGCCACTCAGAGGGAGGCCCTGGGTGGGGCTGGCAACCAGAGAGCAGGACACACCTGCAGGGCCTCCTCCTTTTCCTGTCTGTCTCTGGACCTCACCTCTGTCCACGTGGCCAGGGGCTTCCCTCTGGGAGGCCTTGCCTCTGCCCACGGCCATGTGTGCTCACCCACTTTTCGAGGAAGCCACATCCACAGTCAGAGCTCTCTGCTCTGGGCAGCCCCTTACCCTGTCGGCAGCTCTGTCCACCCAACCCAGCGGCCACCCCCCTCGGCCCCTCCACCCAGCTGGCCCCATTTCTGTCTTTGTGCAGTTGTGGCCAACCTCTCTGCCTATGCCTTTGCTCTCCTCAGCCTCTGGGGCCATCTGAGAAAGGACAGCACCAGGAAGTTCATGAGACTTTGCCATATGTAGTTCCCGCCCTCTCAGACCCTCCTTACACACACCACACATATCTGTCGCACACGTACACACATTCACTGACACATACACACCCACAACATAGCATGCAGCACTTGTGCACACACATACACTCACACTGGCAGTCACACTACACAGAAAAAGCCGACCTCAGCCCTCCCCCCCACATGCACACACACCAACCACACAGGGACACCCGCATGCCTGTGAATGTGCACATACATGCACACACGCACGTGTGTGCGCACACCAGCAGTCACGTGAAAACACCCTCACACCTTGGTGGTGGAGCCTTCAGCAGGCCGCATCTGAGGTCATGGGCCTGGGGCTCCGGGCTGGCTCCCCACCATGAGGACCCTCAGAGACCCCCTGCCTCCTGTGGTGCTCCTCCCCCAATCCACACGGTGCTAGCTCTGTTTGCTCCCCAGCTCTGCTCCAGCCCAGGGGCCGAGCCTCCCACACTGAGGAGGGAGGCCAGTGGCGTCTGCAGCACGGAGGGGAGTGGCAGCCTTGGACTCTGAGAGGCTGGGGCCTTGTGCATCTTTCATTCCCCTCAGTCTCAGTGATCTTAGGTGTAAAATGGGCACAGTGGGACATTAACATTGACTGTTTTCTCAGCACTCTGAGAGGAGACTCATAAATTCATGCTGGCAGCACACAGTAAAGAGGTTCAGGAAGGCCAAGCTGAGCCAAGAACCGAGGAAGATGGGTAGGGCAGAGCAGGCCCCTGCCCTCTGCCCTCTGCCCTCCTGCCTACACCCCATACCAGGGAAACAACCAGGCTCTGGCCACCATCTGTGTGCCGTGTCAGGAGGCCGGGAATGTGGGAGAAGCCGGTGTCCAGCGCTCCCTGGGCTCGGCACTGGTGTGGACCGGGTGGGGGCGGGCCGCCTGGGTCTCAGGAATGCGTGAGACAGGGCTGGGCTGAGCCGGCCTGGCTGACTCCTTACCAGGGCGATGGCAGCAGAGAGTGTGGCTGGAGGGGCCCTCCCCTCCCCACCCTCCCCCTCCCCGTATTTGAGCCACATCTCCAGCTCATTCTGCTCTGGTCATTTCTGATGAAGGGTCTCCATTTTAAAAAATAGATGTATATCATCTTGAATTCGTTGTGCAAAAGGGCTTCAATTCATGTCAATTAATGAGCACAGCACATCTTGATGATGTCACTCCTGCATTCCCATCTACCCCTTTGTGTCCAGGACTGTAATCCTCCTATTTACACTTTCCACCATGGCTGGATGACCGTCTTGAACCAGCTTTTTCTGCTGAGGTGGGATCTCATGAACTTTTTTTGTAGGGCTAGCTTCAACCCATGGTCTTCCTGACTGTCCTGGTCCTCCTCTCCTGAGTAGCTCAGATTACAGGCCTGAGCCACAGAGCCTGCCCTAACTCCTGGGTCCAGCCAGAGGGCTCGCGGGGCCGCTCCCCACTCCCGGGTCCAGCCAGCGGGCTCGCGGGGCCGCTCTCTGCTCTCAGGGCAGCCTCTGGTCCAGGACGTCTCAGCCTCCAGACCCGAGAGAAACAGATTTCTTTGTATTTTGTTGAATTAACAGAAGATGGAACAGACAGCGCCTACTGCAAATGTCCAATAGCCTAGACCCTGTATATTCTCCAGTACAAGCCAAGCAGCAAATGAACCACTGGACACAGATTATCCATCAGGTACTGATGTAATGCTCTAACAGTGAGGAAGCAAACATTAAATCCCAGTGGGCTCCCGCATGACAGGGCTCCGTGGGGCGGCCAGAGAGGCCGGGCTCTGAGGTGTGGGGGGAGGTGGCAGGGGACAACGCGGACTGTCTGAGAGAGAGGACCACACACCGTGCTCAGCACGTGGAGAGCTGGCAAGGCCCAGCTGCGAAAGCCTGCAGACCCGAGTTCCCTCCAACCAACCGCGCACCAAAGGCCCTCTGCGCCTCTCTGGAGCCCCGGTCTGTGTGCAGGGGCCAGGCCTCCCTTCTGACCCCAGGGTGGCCCGGCCCCCGCGGTGACAGGCAGGCCACATGTCACCCCTTCACAGGCGTGCACTGCCGCCACACACAGCTCACAAGGCCGGTCACCACCAAGAATTCTCTTAGCTCTGAGGACTCCTGGTTTCAAATGAGCAGATTAGCATGCTGCACTGTGCGTGTGTGCGCGTGTGCGCGTGTGCGTGTATTTTTGTTTCAAAGATGTGTGTTTCATGCCACAAGGCATTAGACGCAAGGGAGGTGGGAGCGTGAATGCGGGAGAGCGAGGAAGGCGGGCGGCCCCGCAGCAGGAAGGTCGCGCCGCGCTCGCCATCCACACCTGCTCACTTCCGGGAAGACAGGACGGGACGCGCCAGCCATCCCTCCAGGCGGGCTTTCCACAGGCCGGAAAACTCAGCCATTGACGGTGCTGTGGCTTGTGCTGACTCTGCAACCTCGCTGTGGCTGAGATGACAGACGTGCTCTGCATGTGTGTGTGTGTGCGTGCGTGTGTGCGTGAGAGAGACATGGCAGGATCCAGCACACCATGTACACAAATCACATCATATCAACAAGCGTGCATGCGCCTGTGTGGTTTCCGGAAGACGGGGTGGGCGTGGGGCGCACCCGGGCAGCCACTCCACGTGCTATGGATGGAAGAGGAGGCGGAGGGGGAGGGGGAGG
>NW_012267307.1:3689602-3693103 GCF_000151885.1 Dipodomys ordii
GGAGGAGCAGGAGGAGGAGCAGGAGGAGGGAGAGGAGGAGGAGCAGGAGGAGGAGGAGGGGGAGGAGGAGGAGGAGCGGTCGGGCTGCCTGGTGGGAAGAAGTGCCCGCATGGCAGACACGGACGTGGGGAGGCCCCACCGCCCTGGCCCGGGCGGGAGATGGGCACAGGATTGTGGAAGGCCCCGCCGGTGCTGCGTGGGGACTCGCACGGCCTGGACCACGGAGCCAGGTGGGCAGAGCTCCCCCCAGGGCCGTGCTCACCAGAGATCAATGAACAGGAGCTCATTAGACCGCAGCCCAGAGCAGCCACGGATGTGCAGCCGGCCAGGCGGATGGGGCTAAATTATATATTGTTTTTAGTGTTGTTTCATTTCACAAAACTGCAAAAGTCTGGGCAACATTTTGTCAGTAAAAAACAATAAAGAATATGAAAAGCCCATCTTCACAGCGCATGGGACACTGCAAAACAACCTGCAGCTATTAGTGGATACATCAAAACTGACAAGGAAAACTCTGGGCGCCGATTGGACTATATCTCACACAGACAGCGCACCCCGCCACCTCCTCCCCTCTCCAGGGCTGGCGCCCCACCACCGCCCCCGCGCCGGAGCTTAGGAGCTTAATTGAACTGGTGGCATTTGGATGATTGAATAAATTGGTGACACTGCAAAACCAGTCATTAGAATTTTAGTAGTGGAAGGATTCATAGTTGGCACAGAGCTGGAAGCACTGCGTGGATTAGAAGGGATTCGGTTGTGTTCGCCTGCCCTTCATACAGCAAGACTGTGTATGAATGCATCATCGATGCGTTGGCTAATCCGCCTCTGACATCCGTCCTAAGTTCTGAAAAAGAATATTCTTTTTCTCTCAAAAAGAGAAAACCGACTCCTGCATCTTCTACCCTGCTTCAGTTCCACCTGCGCCATGGTGTCATTCCAGCATTTGGACATCACTGTGTGCCTAATATTGCATCAAAAAACCGTCGCCAAATTAGGTCACGAATAATGAAGAACATTGGTTTTCTTTTCCTTTTGCTGCTTGAAATAGAAAACCGAATGCGTCAGAGCCAAACGGGGGTCAGATCCTAAGCCACACGTGAGCCAGCCCCGCTCCGCAAGGAATCCCCACAGGCACACCTGAGCTGCTGCAGCCGGCTCTTCACTTGTGTTATACCGCTGCACATCTGCTTCTGGGTTTCTCAGAGACTGTATTTAAAATGTAAAGGTTTGGTATTAAGGGAAATAATTAACATGTTTCCTGGCGCTCGCCCGTGGGGACAGAGCAGCACCTGAAAATGACAAAGTCTCTTAATATCTCATGTGTTCACGAGCGATTCCCAGACCCACTCAGAACGCCCAGGACGATGCTCCCCCTCAAACAAAAAAATAAAAATTAAAAAGAGAGCCGGCAGCGTGGTGTGCACAGGTGTGCGGGGGTGGGGGCAGACGCCACGTGGAGACGCGTCCAAGGTCACTGAAGGTCGACTCCATGGGCTGTGCTCACACCCATCCTGGCTCGTCTTTTTCCTGTCTTGAAAACAAAGATACTGAAGCTTCTCAGCGAATTCTAAAGTCTGCAACGTGGTGGGGTTTGAAGCTGTAGCCAGATATACCTCGGGTGCTTTCAGAAAAGGTTGGTCATGGCTCTAAAATCCGTTGCCATGTTCTGAGTCTTGTGCATTGCCAAATTGATTGGTGGGGTGTGGGGAGGAGACCTCTGCCAGGTGTCACCGGACAGGAACGGCAGCCCACAGCACCTCGCACATTCACATCGCGGGAGAGCGCAATGAGGAGCCCGCCCTCACCAGTTACTTTCTTATTTTCATTCACTCGGAAGCAGATTCCCTCCTTTCACATGTGGGGAAAGCACGCTACGGCATAGCAATTTATTTCAGGAAACAATATGGTGATTCCCTGGCAGAGTATTTGGGGGTGTCAGTAATGAGCACATGCTCCCCGTGTGCACACAGCACCCTGGATTTTCTTTCTTGCCCTGGAGGTCTGTCTCCTCGTCCCTGGGCTCGCTGGTACAGTCGGCTCCATTCTGATGGTGCTCGCTCAGGTATTTCTATTGCAATTAGCCCCGTTTTCTGTGTGCCAGGGAGGGAAAGTGACAGGGAGCTAAAATCCTCCCGGAATGCAGCCGGGCGGTGGGAGTGATTGAGTGATCTCATTTCAGGCTTTTTGTTAGACAACAGGCAGCGCTCTATGAAGATTGATACAGAAGTGCCGGGCTCGGCTGGCTGCATCATCAAGCGGATTGATATGATACTCGGGCTGTGGATGAAGACAAAGTAACTGTTATCATACTCAATACAGGGGCTTGTCAGGGGCGGAAAATCACCCGTGTCCCTGATCATGGGAGCGTTTCAGGACTGTCATGTGAATTTAGTAGCGCGATGTCATGTGCAGGCTGCTGGGACCCAAACTCTTCATTTGCGTGTCAAGGGAAGGGCTCTGGAGGTCCAGCCAGGGCCCCGGCACGGCCCCCGCATGGGGGCCTGGTGAGGCGCGGACACCGGCCCCTGGAAGTGTAAAGACCGACAGACATTTGCATCTTGTTTCATAGCCAAAGCTTCGCTGGGTTCCACCAGCAAGCAGTCCGGTTCTTTTTTCTGGTTTTCGAGCGCACTTTTGCTGGAGAAGAAAGCCACTCTGTGTTTGGTTCGGTAACAGGGAAGATGTTCTCAAAACTGGTTCTGACCTGTCCACTGCTCACATGTTTATCGGACGCACTCTTCGCACGAAGTGGGGAAGGTAGCAGTGGCTTTCCCACATTGCGGTGAGGACACGGAGGCTCACAGAGCAACTTGTCTAAAGCAGCGTGTGGTGCCTGGAGCTCCTGATGGCACAAACAACGCACTTCTGTGTCCCAGGCCCCTTGTGTCCGTGACCCTCGGGATCTCCGCCCACCTGGGCCGCCCCCACGGAACGGGGCCTCCAGCTCCCGCTGGGTATGCTGAGATCACGCAAGGCTGCCCGGCAGGCGGGCACTGGCTGGTGAGGCACCTCGTGTGAAGGGTGACAGTGCAGATGCACACACCTGCGTCAGGCTCTCTACCGCCAGAGGCCGAGAAAACCCACACTGCTTCTCCAGACCCGAGCGCCCGCTTGAGGGAGAGCTGCCCTCCCCGGGAGGCGGTGCGGGGCGGTGGCTGCAGGTGGCCTTCTCCCTTTACCCCGTGTTCTGGTTGCTCACCAGGAGACTCGGGCGTCAGGAGGGGACGTGGAGGCGGTGTGTCCTCAGTGGGGTCACGAGGACAGCCCATGACTGCAGGCGGGGCAGGATGGAGGCGAAGTGCCGGTCTCCTGAAACACAGTGCTCCCTCGCTGGGCCTACCCCCAAACACAGTGCTCCCTCGCTGGGCCTCCCCCCAAACACAGTGCTCCCTCGCTGGGCCTCCCCCCCAAACACAGTGCTCCCTCGCTGGACCTCCCCCTCCCCCCAAACACAGTGCTCCCTCGCTGGACCTCCCCCCAAACACAGTGCTCCCTCGCTGG
>NW_012267307.1:3693635-3696055 GCF_000151885.1 Dipodomys ordii
TCCCTCGCTGGACCTCCCCCCCAAACACAGTGCTCCCTCGCTGGACCTCCCCCCCAAACACAGTGCTCCCTCGCTGGGCCTCCCCCTCCCCCCCAAACACAAGGCACAGAGCTTCTGCCATCCACAGCCACCCAGCTCGGGTGCTTTGTCACAGAAGCCCTTGAGGTGGACCCTTCCATGGCAGCTGTGTTGTCTCTTTGGAAGACACTCCGTGGTTTGCTGCTCTGTGTAAGAAGTCAGCACCCAGTGGTGTAGGTGGGGAAGTTTTCCTTCTGTCCATCCCCAAACCAGGCTGACGCAGGTCAGCCTCCCTGTGCTGGGCCGCTGCCCCCAGGCGCTGCGGTTCAAGCATCTCACAGCCCTTGGCCTGGCCCCGTGGCCCCTTCAGAAGACATGGGAATGCTCACCCCATTCCAACTGGAACTAGAAAGGGAAAGAAAGTGCTAGAAGCAGCCAGGAGCAGACGTCCTGGTGCAGGACCCAGCCACGGAGGCGGCCACCCATCCATCTCCTGTTTAAGGTGTGTCAGGGCCAGTTGACGGGGGATGATTTGATGCTCAGAAATTGGTCCCGCTTGCCTACTGCACGTGAGTAATGGCTGCGCCGGCCGGAGCCGAGGCCCCCGACCTCAAAATAAAAACGTTCTTAAAACAGTGTGGCTCCCTGGGAAAAATATACCTCACGACCCGCTTTGCGGGAGTATTTATTTCTCTCTGTTTGCAAAGGGGTTTATCATGCCCAGAGCACTTCTCCACACTAAAGCAAAACCTCAAAATCTACCCTGAGGATACCCTGCAGCTGGGGAGAAGCTTCGGCTCTCTCTGCTCTCCCTCCGCGTCCTCTCTCCATCTCTCCCTCCATCTTTCCCTCCCTCCGTCTCTCTACATCTCTGGCTCTCGTGCATATGGGTGTGTGCACACCGTTATCCACGCTGTCTCCTCCCTGGGGGATATGCACACTCACCGCGGGGTCTCTGGGTCAAGCGCACGCAGTATGCATGCAGTATGCATTAGAGGATGTGTGTGAGTGTGCACGCGCACACATGGATATGGGACGGAGGGGAGAAGGGCCCAGTGCACCCGCCGAGGCACGCTCCTCCAGCGCTGCGGGCCGTCCCCAGGCTCGGCGATCCCCGTGTCCTCCTGGGTCCGCATGGAGCTGGGACGGTCGGGAGCTGACATCATGGTGGATGGCGCCCTGAGCTGCATGCTGCCTCTGCCTCGGAGCAGCTCGGGGGCAGGGCTGCTTCCCAGCATGGCGGGGGTGGGGGGAGGGAGGGGGGGACGAGGGAGGAGGGGACCAGAGCCTGCTGAGCAAGCTGGGGACGGCCACCGCTCCAGCCACATCCAGACGCCATCTTCCACAGGGCGCGTGCGCACCCAGCTCCAGCCATGTCCACACGACATCGTGCACGCAACAGAACACGAACGCACCCAGCTCCAGCCGTGTCCACACGACATCATGCACGCGACAGGACACGTGCGCACCCAGCTCCAGCCGTGTCCACACGACATCGTGCACGCGACAGGACACGTGCGCACCCAGCTCCAGCCGTGTCCACACGACATCGTGCACACGTGCACACCCAGCTCCAGCCGTGTCCACACGACATCGTGCATGCAACAGGACGTGTGTGCAGCCAGCTCCAGCAGTGTCCACACGACATCGTGCATGCGACAGGACGCGTGTGCAGCCAGCTCCAGCCGTGTCCACACGACATCGTACACACAACAGAACACGAGCGCAGCCAGCTCCAGCCGTGTCCACACGACATCGTGCACGCAACAGAACACGAGCACAGCCAGCTCCAGCCGTGTCCACACGACATCGTGCATGCGACAGAACACGAGCACAGCCAGCTCCAGCCGTGTCCACACGACATCATGCATGCGACAGGACACGTGTGCAGCCTCGGGATGACAGCAGCTACAGGAGCTGGAGCTTCGGGGAGCGAGGAGACAACCAGGGAAGAGCAGAGGCTCAGAGGACCAGCTCGGGACCCTCGTGCCACGGAAGAGGGGCTGACGACCACACGTGGTGACCAGTGTCCAGATGGAGGAGGTGATGACCACACGTGGTGACCAGTGTCCAGATGGAGGAGATGATGACCACACGTGGTGACCAGTGTCCAGATGGAGGAGATGATGACCACACGTGGTGACCAGTGTCCAGATGGAGGAGGTGATGACCACACGTGGTGACCAGTGTCCAGATGGAGGAGATGATGACCACACGTGGTGACCAGTGTCCAGATGGAGGAGATGATGACCACACGTGGTGACCAGTGACCAGATGGAGGGCTGATGACCACACGTGGTGACCAGTGTCCAGATGGAGGAGATGATGACCACATGTGGTGACCAGTGTCCAGATGGAGGAGATGATGACCACACGTGGTGACCAGTGTCCAGATGGAGGAG
>NW_012267307.1:3697071-3702650 GCF_000151885.1 Dipodomys ordii
TGGTGACCAGTGTCCAGATGGAGATGATGACCACACGTGGTGACCAGTGTCCAGATGGAGGAGATGACCACACATGGTGACCAGTGTCCAGATGGCGGGGGAGGTGTCTCAGAGAAGGTGGGGAGGGAACGGGATTCTTTCTGTCACACAGGCATGCATCAGCCACCCCAGGACATAAAGGGGAATCTGGGGTTTGGAGGGGTGGGGGGCAGAGGCCGGGGACGCTTTCCACAGTGACCAGCCGCAGGCAGACACTGCTGTGACAGAAGTAACACATGTGTGACACACATGGGATCTTTTATCTCACGCATTCGTCTTTATCTGAAACTGAGCGTGCACATTGTTTAGGCTAGGAGTCGCTCTGGGCCACTTCTGAAAAATACAAGACATTTGCACAAGTTAAAGTTAATGTGTCCTTTTTGCTGTGAGTTGAAATTCCTTCTCTCTGCCTTTGCTTTGTACACACACACACACACACACACACACACACACGTGTGCAGACACACAATATTAGCAGCCTGAATTCAACAGAAAATGCAAAAGTGACAGTTCCCATTGGCACCGAAGGCAGAATCAAGATCTGCGTAACTTACATATCAAATATTGGTGTCAAATGGAAATAAGGTCAGATAATTTTAGAGTTGGTATTATATGACATTCAAAATCATATGCTGTGTTCTGCCACACTCAAAGAAAGATAAAAATGAAAAATGAAGTTAATGGAAAGTTATTGCCTTCCTAAGATTGCAGAATCAGGCACTTTACATTAAAATGAAATCTTTGTAGAACACTAAAGCTTACAGAAAATAATAATTGAAGAGAGAATCGCCCTAATGGAATATTCTCAGTCTCGCGCTCACAAATAGGCTCCCAGCTGAATCCGAGCGCTGTATTTTTATCATCACACAGGATTTATAAATAAGAACCGGGAAGCGGTCTCCGGCTGTCTCCGAGGAAGGTGGTCCCGCTTGTAAGTCGGGCTGGTCTTCTCCGCAGCCCGAGCCCGCATGGTGTGGGGCTCCCGTCCTCTACTGCGCCCAGCTGCGTGGTGAGGAATCGGGCCAGGCGGGCTGTGTCCGGAGCAAGGCACAGGGGCGACCCCAACGCCACCCATGTCACTGCGGTTCAGGCTGACGAGCAGATGGCCGGGTGTGCGGGTGTCGGCACACAGGCCGTGTGAAGTGAGGTACGCGACCTTCTCCTGTCCAGGACCGTGCTCTCCCTGGCTGAGTGGATGATGAATCTCCACAGCAGGCCGTGTGCCCCACGGCGGGCAGGTCGTGTCCAGGGACTGGCTGTGAACCTCCAGGACCCTAGCCAGGGAGGCTTGGGCCTTCGCTGGCCTCTGATCCATCCATCACTCTGTCAATCTTATAAGGGTGTCCTGCTTCTGAAGGTGAAGCCTTTTGACCTCAGACCTCTGCTTCCGTAGACACAGTCCAGGGGCCTACTCCAGTTCAGCAACTGGGGCAGACCTCTGATGTGGCTGTGACCACTGGCTCCCAACTCAAGGGCCACAGAGAGATGGAGCAGGTGAGCGAGTCATCTGAGGGCAGGCCGTGCAGTAAGGCTTCCTGGGCCCCAGGTGGCCACCAGCTCTGGGGCATGCAAGGGCCCTGTGGCCCTAGCCCCTGCTTTCATACATGGCTCCCGAGGCACTGGCTTCCTCTCTCCTTGCCCAGCCCATCTGTCTCTCCAGGCTCTGCCTCAGCTTACAGAGAAAGTACACACACAGTCTGTCTGCCACAGCCCAGGGCGAGATCTGGGGAGGGCTGGCATCTGCGAGCAGCTGTATACGTTTCTCATCCATCCGAGACTCAGGTGTCCCGCCCCCCGCAGAGGACAGAGCCAGAGCTCATCTCTGCCCTGGAGCTTTGCTCTACCAGAGTGCAGGCCTGGGCTGCCCACTGGCTGCGTTGCTGTGATACGTGTGCAGGTCCCTGTGCTCACCTCTTGTATGAGATGAGGGAAGGGTTGAATGTGTGCCTGTGAGGGGTAATACAGCTGCCGACTTTTCAAGAGCTTTAGCTGCAACGTTTATATGCACACAATTATTATCCTTCCCAATAACCTGTTTCCACAACCCAGCACCTTCCTTCACTTCCTCTCCCATGTTTCTTCTTGGAGTTCTGTTAGCATTTCTCCGGATAGGTGTCGACAGGTTTCCGCTTTTGTCTTCCCAGGTCTAAAACTGCGTCTCCGTTGTTCCCTACAGACAGTATTCGGACACTTCCAGCCCTCGGGACTGGCTGGGGCTCCCGAGTGGTCACCTCCCGCTGCTCTGGGCTCCCGGGCAGGTGGACTGGCCTGTGGGTGTCTTCGCCCAGGACCGCTTTCTAAGCCTCTCCGCTCACTGGCTCCCGGGGGCTGGATGGGGATGCGCTAATGCCCCACTTCCCTGGCGTTCCCTGTTTGGGACTTACTGGACCACTAGAGTGGGTCAATTGTTGTTTCATTAATTCACAGAAATTTGTCTCTCTTGCACTGTTGTTTCTCGCTCATTTCCTCTGTTAACTCCTCCCGGAATTCTGATCACTCTCCCTTCCCTCTCCAGCTCTGGGTAATTGCGTCTAGTCCACCTGCCCACCTCTCACCTACAAATTATATTCTGTACTTTCTGTTTGATTATATATTGGGTCTGCTTGCTACGCTTTGATAGCTTCTTGGCGCTTGGTAATTTTTGGCAGGGTCTGGTGTCTGGGGGCTGTCCCCAGTGCCAGGGCCCGGTGTCTGGGGGCTGTTTCTGGTGCCCTGTCTGCAGCTCTCCATGGTCTCAGTGGGCACATGTGGTATGGAGCCCGGCATGTGTGGTAAGCACGTTCTTACCTGCTCAGCAGCTTTGGCTTTGAATTCGTGTTTCCCAGAGCTACGTCCAGGCAGAGTAGTTAAACCGACCATGCAGTCGGCCTCACCACTGGTGGTCACCATGCATGTGAATCTGTGCAGTGGTCAGGCCCTGCGCCGTTCCCGCCTCCACCCGGGAGAGGAACTGTCGTGATTCAGGAACGGCACACTTCACCTAACGGGATAGAGCTCTAAACATCAAAATGTGTACTCTGTAAGACTCCAAAAGCTAATGTGGATGCTCATACCTCAGTTTCAGAACTTGCCATTCTGAAGCGTGGTTTGAGAACTGGATGAGTCCATGAAGCTGCTGATCCTCTCTTGGCAACGTTTTGCATGAGATAAACTCCAGGAGTTTTCTCACATAAAGCAACTATTCCCGTGAGCATCAGCAGCACCCTGGCCTCTGGGCTTGGTCCCCTGACACTGGACTGTGGTGTTTCAGGTTCTAGCGCAAATGCATGGTCAGCAGAATCACTAGGTTACCAAGAGCTCAGATATTCGTCAGTGGCCCGAAGATCATATTTGAGACACTTAACAAGCACAAACAACACATTTTTCTGTAACCTGGTGAAAGAAATGCAGTTTTAGCCAAAAACATGAAATCTGTGCCACAAAAGCTTAACTGTCCAGGAGGTGTGGGTCCACCAGACTCCAGCCTGCTGAGTCCCGGAGGCTGTGGCAGCTGACTGGGCCGTGTGTGCCGGCACAGACCATCGATGTAATGGATCAGACGTGACCAGGTGTCTGTGGGTCACACAGCTACTGCAGGCCAGTATTCATGGAGCCAACGTTGAGGGGTGATGACAGAGCAATCAGGGATGTGTGAAGAACCCTTCACAGCCTGAATTCCAGGAGCAGGAGGATGGCTTCGTGAACACTAGTTTCTCCTGCTAATTTCTTATCCAGTTGACTAAGTTACTATTTTTCCAAGTTCTTGTGCAGTCTAAGGTGTATGTTTGAATTTACAATATACATGATTCATATTTTTATTTGTTCTTCTCTCCACCTCTTCTACCCATTTTCCACAGATGAAGTGAGTACACTCTTAGCTGAGAGTGACAAACGGTAGCTAAAATTGACTGAAATTAAGCACCAGTAGCTCACACCTATCATCTCAGCTACTCAGGAGTTTTGGTTTGAAACCAATCCAAACAGAAAAGTCTAAGAGATTCTATCTCCAGTTAATAAGCAAAACTAGCTGGACTAGAAATGCGGCTCAAGTAGTAGAGTGCCAACCATGAGCAGAAAACCAAGCAAGAGGCAAAAGCATGCGTTCAAGTTCTGGTACCTGTAAAAACGTCTGTCAACTGCCTTCTACCCTGGACGGAGTCACGGAGTGGCCTCGGCAGTCAGCCCTGCGCTAAATCCCACACAACGGACTGGTCGGTGGCCTGAGGATTTTTTTGGGGGGGTCCGGTCGTGGGGCCTGAACTCTGGGCCTGGGAGCTGTCCCTCAGCTCTTCAGCTCAAGGCTAGCACTCTACCACTTGAGCCACAGCTCCACTTCTGGCTTTTTTTTCTTTTTTTCTTATGTGGTGCTGAGGAATCGAACCCAGGGCCTCAGGCATGCAAGGCAAGCGCTGTACCACTGAGCCACCTTCCCAGCGGGCCTGAGGATTTCTAAGGTGTTGTAGATGAGCTGTTTTCTGAACTCATCAGAAACAAAAAGAGTTTTGAAAAAGAGTTATTGAATGGATTCAGCCTTGCCGTGTGTCTGCAGAGCGTTTCCCTCTGCAGAACTCAGATGTTCTCGGGCCTCTGTGGTCAGGGCTTTCTTAGAAAGGCTGGGGACTGAGGTGCTAGCCTGGTGTCAGCACCAGGGCTGGGATGCCACAGTGCCTGGGCGTGCGGGAATGCCCCCGCCCGGGGGGAGGGCAGCGTGCAGCAGGGTGGCCTCCTCTGCCAGCGAGGGGAGCTCAGAGCTCCGGGGAGAGAGGCCACTCCTCAGAACACAGACGCGGGCCAGGCCCCGTGGAGCACCCCACATCCGCACCCCGCCTGCCGCTCCTCTGGGAGACGAGGGAAGCGTCCAAAGGCTCCTGTGGGCCCCCCACTGGGGGCGTCCAGCAAGCTCCCCGACTCCTGGGCCCCCCACTGGGGGCGTCCAGCAAGCTCTCCGGCTCCGTAGTCCACCAGCCGTCTGCTCAGAGGACCTGTGTCTCCTGACAAGAAAACTGCACCCGTTGCAGCTTGCATACGCAAGCCCTCGTCAGGAAGACAATGTGAAAGGATCTGTTCCCATCGAATTTAGACTCCGGCACTCCAGTCTGAAAAGTCGTGGGGAAGAGAGCCAGGGACAGGCCCTCGGGGCGGCCCCAGCCCGCGCCGCGCCGGGCACACGGGGTGAGGACACCTCCTGCCAGACACCATCGTGTCCTGCAGGAAGGAAAAGGAATGCACAGGCCCCCAAATATTTCTGGCCTACTTCCAAACGCATGCCGCTTACAGCAGCCCCCACAAAGGCTGCGCGGGCTAGTGCAGGCCCGGCGGGGAGCACTTTATTTTAAGCCTCCATCCATGGGTGCTTAACTACTACTAATTTGGAACAGTGGCTTGGGGAACGATATTTGTGAGTCACATACTTATCAAACGATTCCATTGTGATTGGTTTTATGGCGATGAATGCCGGGCGGCGTTATTGATGGGAGGCGTAAAGAAGTGGGCTGTGGCCTGCGTCGCTCTGCTGAGCTGAGAGACTTTGCGGGGCAGAAGCAGTGGCGGTCCCTGCCGCA
>NW_012267307.1:3703327-3703626 GCF_000151885.1 Dipodomys ordii
GGGGGAGGAGGAGAGGGAGGAGGGGGAGGTGGTGGCAGCAGGGGTGGCAGAGTTGGCCCTGCAGAGGGCTGGGGTGACACCTTTCTGTACACCACCTCCCTCCCTGGCTCCCGTGCTCGCGCTGCCGTGAGGGGGCTGGGCTCTGGGAGCCTCGGTGCTCACTCCTTGGACACCCTCCGTCCAGGGCTCAGCCAGCTAAGGACATTCTGAGAGCACCCACTGCCTCTGCTCACAGCCGTTCTCATTTCCAGAAGGAGAAGGAGAGGGAGGAGGGGGAGGGGGAGAAGGAGGAGGAGGGG
>NW_012267307.1:3703676-3705658 GCF_000151885.1 Dipodomys ordii
GGGAGGAGGGGGAGGGGGAGGAGGAGGAGGAGGGGGAGGAGGAGGGGAGGAGGAGGAAGATGATGACAATGACAGCCAACCATCCTTGAGCAGTCCTGGGCTGTGTGGCCTGCTTCTCCCTGGCCCTCCCTCCACCCACCCCAGCACCCAGACCCCCCACCCTGGGTGCCATCAGCTGGCCAAGGGATCCCTGCCTCCCATCTCTACCAGGCAGCCTCGCCCTTGCCCTCCATCTGGCCTCAAAATCACCTCCTTCGGTCCAGCCCCGTGCCTCTGGCGGGAACAAGGGTGCCCCCCTGCTCCCCCCACTCGCCCCTGTCCTCATCTGCCTCCCCACGCTGCACCATGAACTTTATCTCCCTCTACCCGGCTCAATCCGCGCTTCACAGAGTATTTGTGCCACCTGCCAGGAACGCACAGCAGGACTGCTGTGAGGGTCCACAGATAAAACACAGAAGCGGCTACAGATCTCAAAGGTGTTTGATAGCTTGCTTCCTATGGAATTATTAGTAACTCGGTGAGTGCACCGGGCTCCGGGCTGGCGGGCAGAGCCACCTCTCCCTGCAGCCGCTCTCCCGAGCATGCTGAAGACCCGGAGCCCGTGAGGCTCTGGAGAAATCTGGGGAAATGGCTGCGTGTGCCGGGAGAGGCCACAAGCCGTGGACATGCCGGGAGCTGCCTGTCACACACACGGGCGTGTGTCCTGCGTCCAGCCCCCCTCACGGCCGGGAGCTGCCTCACACACACGGGCGTGTGTCCTGCGTCCAGCCCCCCTCACGGCAGGCCCTTGAGGAACTGTGTCTGCGTGGGCAGCACTTCCCAACCTGCTGACACAGAGCTGGGCACACCTGCACCAGACTGTGTGCCAGCCTTCCCACCCCACAGCTTCAGGGCTCCTTGAGCTGCCTCCCATCCCTCCCGCTGTCCTCTGCCTCTGTGTGGCTTCTTTCCTTCCCGGTGTCCGTTGACACTGAACAAGGCCCTGAGTGCTCCACCCATCCCTCCTCCAGCTCCGGTCCCCGCAAGGATGGACGGCCCCAAGTGGACGCACTCCACGCCACTTCCTGCTGAGCAGCCAGGCCTGTAAGACACTGATGCAGACCGCTGAGGGGGAAGTCAGCCAGCTCTTCTGGGAAGGCACCGTGGGCACCTGCCTCGGGGCCTGGAGGCTCGGATTGTTCACACAGTCGTGGCTGGACCCGTGTCTGTGTCCGAGGGGAACCCGAGCGCGTGCGTCTTCTACCTCAGGATCACAGCCAGCTGCACAGGGGCACGGGCTAATGATGTCGGCACTCCATGCTATGCTGGAGCGGAACAGCAGAGGGGAGGGTGGTGGTGGGAGCTTGGGATCCTCACCGCCCGGATTTGCACAGGACCGGGCGGGGCGGGGCTCAGGGACCCCTGAGTAACCTAGTTCACCCATGGTTGTCATGGGACTGTGTCCCATGCAAGTGTCCCATGGTCAGCTGAGGGACCGAGACACAGGATATCCTAACACCAATGAGCACCAATCACAGGTGCTGCTGCTGAGGACACCTGCTCTTCAGCCAGACCAGGATGCATGGGTGAGCCAGGGGAGGGAGGGAGGGAGGGAGGAGAAGGAGGGAAGGGAGAGGAGGGAGGAGGGAATAGGGAGGAGGGAGGAAGAAGGAAAAAGCTATCCCACAATGCTGGGAAGACCATGACATACTCAATATCCCATGGAAGAAGCCTCCAACAGCTGAAGCCTGAAAGATTGAGAAGAAAGTAAATAAAGCAGAGGCCAGTGATGGGAGGCCCGTGTCGCTCCCGCCAGCCCTGGACTCCCTGCCCAGCCCCAGACTCCCTCCCCAGCCCCGGACTCCCTGCCCAGCCCCGGACTCCCTCCCCAGCCCCAGACTCCCTGCCCAGCCCCAGACTCCCTGCCCAGCCCCGGACTCCCTCCCCAGCCCCAGACTCCCTGCCCAGCCCCAGACTCCCTCCCCATCCCCAGGAAGGACGGT
>NW_012267307.1:3706013-3710164 GCF_000151885.1 Dipodomys ordii
GACTCCCTCCCCAGCCCCAGACTCTCCCCCCAGCCCTGGACTCCCTCCCCAGCCCCAGACTCCCTCCCCAGCCCCAGGAAGGACGGTGACAAAGCAAATAGAATTGTGCTACACGGATGAGCATATGCAGGCATAAACACCCAAGTGACAGAAAGAGGCAAGGATCCATGCCGGAAAATTCTATGCCAAGTGTGAATGGAACTTTCGGGGCGGGGCACCGCCGTCTCTGAAGGGTAGAGTGTGAGCATGCTGGGCACTGTCACCGCTCCCTGCGTTTGCCTGGTCTTGACCCAGACAAAGTCCACATGGAATATGAACATGCATAACTGAAGTCCTACCTGAATGAAGAAGAGAACCTGATTTATGGTCGTGTAACTTAAATTCACCAACACCAAGAAACCACAATACGAGTCCTCCACACAGAGCAACTGTTAGCGTGAGCTTCCTGCTGCCTTCCCAGAGACACAGCGGGAAGCATTTCAGAGCCAAGGAGACAGAGAAGCCACGCCATGTCCCGCGCTGTGCCCTGTGTTCCCCGGAGCTGGTGGCTGCCCGGCAGCAGGGGCTCAGCCCTGGCCTGCCCAGCGGCAGCACAGGCCGTGGGACACTCTTGGCCAAAGGCCAGGCTGCTGGGCGCTGAGCACAGGGCTGCACACTCCCCTGCTCTTCCCGACTGGCTGTAGAATGACACTGCAAGCCTCGTCTCTCTTCACCATCCGTCCTCAATCACCGGCAACGCCGACGGGGAGCTCAGCAGAGTCGCTGAAAGCCATGTTTGCAGAGCTCAGACTCCACAGTGAATTCGTGGATGAAAATAAGACCTCGGCATTGTGTTTGTGTTTTTTTGTTTTTAACCAGATCTCTTTGCACAGGCAGGGCAGAGAGCACCTCTCCCCACAGGTTTAGCTCCAGCCACACGGTCAACAGTCAGCCCAGGAGCTCAGCAGGTCAGGACCTGATCCCACAGCCAAATGTATAAATATCGATAAATAAAAACCTAGAATCTGGTTGCTAACTATACACAGTTGGGGGGAAAGGGACTTGGTTTTTAGTTTTATAGCCCAAATAATTTTTAGCTGAAGAAAATAATAGAAATGAACAACAGACATAAAACTTTAGCCTGTGTAAATTAAATGGTTCGGGTGCATTAACTTCATAAAACCATAATCCTGACCTCCATAAACTTACATGCACAGGAACATATCTGATTTATGGGGTGTAGAATCGATGGGAAAAAAATTAATGCTTGAAAAACATATTAGAGACATTATTGAACAGATTTTAATTGAGATTTGATTTCAATGCCTCTTATCCACATGATGGATGGGTCCCGGTCCTGGACTCCAGCAGGCTGAAAAGAGTCTTTAATATGACAATTAAGTATCTGTCTTTGGGTTTTATGTTGCTCTCCTGCTCCGTTCTCTTCCTCCGTACGGGGTGGCTTTGTGCAGATTAAATTGAGACTCAATTTTCTCTATTTTCCAGCACTTACTTATGTTTTATGACAAGCACTAAATCAATTTTATGCCATTATTGATTTTTTCTTAAATGGACACAAACCATTTCGCCTTTTGCCCTTCTTTCTACTTTCCTTCCCTCTCCTTCCTCACTGTATGCTTGATATATGGCTGGCCGGGAATTCTCTAACGTGTCCTGAGACTTCCACAGGTCGTGCCAATTTATTCCATTTTTACAACCCCAGAATTGACAAACTTAACCTGGAATTCTATCAAAACTTATATATTGTGCTAATGTGACAGGCCGACGAAGTGTTGGGATTTTTCTTTTTTCTCTTTTTCTTCCAGAACAAACAAAAGCCTTGAGGTTCATTTATTCCCCTGCCAAGTTCTGCCAAGATCTCTACTATAATATCGCCTAAATTTTTGAGCAGAAGCTTAAACCATAATTTTTCTACCATCCTCGAAGTCTAATTAATACAGCCACGGCGGCGGGCTCTCCTTGTGGCTCCGGGGGAAGGGCATTATCTCCAAGCTGCAAGAGCCGCTGAGGCCTGGGGACAGCAAGTCATATGCAATGCAATTAAGAGGCTCCAGATCTTGGGGCTTTATCCTCTGTGACCTATGGCAAAAATTAACTGCTGCCTGGGGCACAAGAAGTAAGAATAGGTACATAATTTGTAATCAGATAGCATTTTTTTTTCTGAGTGAAGAATTACACAGGAAGAAAAACAGCCAGCAACACAAGCTGCTTTAACAGCCTGACATTTGTTTGGAGACTCACTGGTTGGCTTTGAAAATAAAATCATACTTAAGTGCAAATACCTGGATTTTCAGGTCTTTATAAGGCTCATGCAAAGACACGCAGCCATTGCAGTGCACTGGACAAAGAGCAAACGTGTGGGTTGTTTCTGCATTGCAACAGCAACACTACCACACACGTGCAGGGAGCGTGCTTTCACCTTAGGTATGTAGAAGCATGGCACACAGCAAACAACACTGGGTTGGACAAGAAGTAGCGCACTACTCTCCACAGTACATCTGCAAGTCCAAACAACGCAGAAATCCAGGGCTTGCTCTTCATTTCTGTGTATAATGTAAACTTCAGAGGGGAAAAAAAGGAGAGCAGCATTGCAAGCAGAAGGTCAGTTTTCTTCATCATTTCTTATTTTCCCCCTCTCAAGGTCATCTCAAGAACAGAACCACCAAGGAGGGGAAAAATTGTTCATTTTAGGTCAGCATGCCAAGGTGATGTTCTGTTAACAAATATCTGTTGAATGCTTTTCACAGAACTGACCCCAGAATCGTTTACAAGGCATGTGGATGCTCTGGCGTTAGAAGACGCTGAGAGGTCTCCACAGGAGCCGCTTGGGGCGGTCATGGGGTAGGATGAGGAAGAGCAGAGGGCTGACCTCAGATCGCAGGCCACAGCTGGCAGCGGGAAGGCCGGGCCCAGACCCCGTGAAGACAGGGAGACGGACGGAGACCCTGGGGTCCTGCAGGTCCTCACAGAGCCCTGGGCCTCGGGCGTCTCAGGCGGCCTGCACCATCTCCGGAAAGCTCTGGAGATGGGGTTCTTTTGAGAGAGTCCCACATCCGGAGGGAAAATGACACGTTCAAGAAACATGACAAAAGGTCATCTGAGTGATGGTCACATGCGTACACGCACACGCACACACATTCGCGTGTACACAGAGAATGGGCAACAGATCAGAGAGTGTAACTCAAGTCATAAAGCAGAAGGTGGTGATGGAGACAGCTTGGGGATCTGATTTTCCTGGAACCAACTAGAATTCTACGCTCGCTGTCTCCATAAATCTTTTCTTCTGATGATTACATTTGCCTTTCTGTTGGGCTCTGTTCCTCCACCTGCCACTGCTGATATGTTGGGGGTGCAGGCTGTGCACGAGATGTCTGGCTTTCCTGAACTCCACCCTGGCCCACCTCAGTTAAGCAAACCCAGGATGGCTCCAGCAGACACCCATGTCCCCTGGGTGGAGCAAAATCACCACAATGCAAGGCACCGCCTGCAGCCTGGCCCAGGATCCACCACGCCACAGCTCCGGGCTCTCCTGCTGTACGCAGTCCTTTCTAGTTCCCATCCACCCTTGCATTAATGAATGAGCTTATGTTTTAAAAACTTCACACTAGTCTCGACTGAATAATGTCTATTTGTTTGCAATCAACTTTGAGCTAAGCAATGTACATACTAAAGAATATCTGAATGGGGAAAATCCATTTATTCAACAATCACGAAATTGTTCTAATGAAGCATTTGCACTTAACCACAGCACACCTCAAGGATGGCTATAAAACCCTCTTCATATCCTCCCACAGTTAGCTCTGCCTCTGTGCCAAAGGCCCAGCACTGCACGCCACCTTTCCTTCTAAGATGAGTAGTAACTGGGGGTCAGGCGTCCAGCCATAGGAAGAGGTGCATGCTGCTAACACCTTGCAACGAAGTCCTCGCTGGCCACGTGAGGCCCTGGACGCAGCCAGGAGCTGTGCGTACCACAGCCACTCTGCCTCCAGGCTGCCTGGGCCTGGCTGCATTGCTCTTCTTCATCATCTCCCGAAATTCTGCTCACTCCTTTTCATAAATTAATTAACTAATTGAGTAAGTGAATAGGTGTTCATCTCAGCAGAGCTAGAGTCAGAATCTTGGCCAGCAGACATGTAACAAGGATATATATA
>NW_012267307.1:3710214-3712109 GCF_000151885.1 Dipodomys ordii
ATATATATATATATATATATATATATATATATATATATATATATTCCTTGCTGGAAACATCATCACTGCAGTGAGGACAATACAGGCAAAAAATTATCTTCACGCAGCTTAAATGTGGATGAGATGGATGACGATAGGCAAGAATCAGAGGAAAGATTCTCCATCAGGCAGGGCTGGCGATATGGCGCAAACACCTACCCGTAAGAGGAGATTAGCAGCCAGAGAAAGCGAACACTCAACCACCGCCCACTGAAGAAGTACAGTTTGTGACAGAAAAGCTCACTATTGAGTGCACCTAAAAATTCTTATTTATAATAGCATATTATAAACTGAAGTTGATCTGAAGAATTAAGTTGGTAACAAAATTCACATACTACTCATACAGGTATTTAAAGAGCTCTTCAGCTCACATAAACCAAGGCTGTTTTCACTTGAGCAAAGTGTGTGCTGCCATTTCCTTCAGAGTGCCCGTGAAGGAACTGACGAGCATAAGGCGGCGTGTCATTCCTGAATGAAGTAGGCGCTACTGCCCTGCAGACATGGCAAAATACTGATGTATGTCAAATGAGGAGGAAAACCAAGCAGGCCTCAGACTTCCATACGGGGGCTCCCTCTGCCCCTCCTGGGGGGGAACGTGGCCTGGGCGCTCCTGGAGTGACAGCACTTACAGCAGTTGCAGGCTGTCTGTTCGGGACACCAGTGTGGCTGGCTTGCACAGCCCTCTCTGCGGGCACCAGTGCCTGCCTTGACTGCTCCCCTCCCCACCCCTCCACCCGCACCTCCCCTTCGCCTAGAATTGAAATTCAGGCTGAGCGTGGACATGCCTGGTGCCTGCCGCTCTGGGTGGGGGTGTGGGCCCCTGCGGGCCTGGCGGACAGCGCCCTCCGTGACTGACGGCAGAAGGCTGCTGGGCCTGTGCAGGCTGTCGAAGGCACTGCCCAGGGCCCTGCGGTATGGGAAGGAAGGGCAACCATTGTGGCTCGACCCAGGGCGGGTGCCCCGGGTCCCTGCCTCCAGAGCCCGCATCTGCACTGGGCAAAGAACATTGCCCAGGGCAGCCACAGGGCAGAGGCGGAAGGAACAGAAACACCTTAACTCCGCGCGTGGGCCGGGCGCGTCTCCACCCTGGGTGTGCAGCTGGGGCTGGCGCTGCTGCCTGCACTGGAAAGATGCGCAGAAATTACCTATGCTCCCTGCAGAGGAATCCAGCTTCCAGCCCGCCAGCCTTCCAGCGCGGCGATGATACGCTCCTATCAGTGTTAATAGCCCCATGCTGGATTCGGGAGGTATTATGGATTGTACAGCAAGCATATTGTCATTAAATTAAATTTTCAGAACGCTCCCTAGCTCATCACAAATACCACCGAGAGTAATCATAATCGGTTCTCAACACATGTGTAATTGCCTTCAGCTGGCGTCTTTTACAGTTGACATTGTTCAGCAGTGATAAGGTGATGGGCGATTTGAATACACAGCTTGTTCCGTGGCTGCCGTAATTGAAATATGGTATGTGTGAATGGAAGATTGCATTAAGACCCAGGGTAATCACCTGACATGAGAGTAATTGAGTCTACAATCTGCCACTGGGTCTCTCAGGGAGGGCTGGAATGAAAAGAACACATTAGTCGATTACACCACGGCTGCCGGCTTCGCGGCAGTGCCAGGCTGGCATTCCAGAGCTGCGGGCGACGTGCCGGCGCGTCGAGGGCATCATCAATGACGGGAGGGGAGGGCCGCGTGTGAGCTGAGCCAAGCCATGGGGAGGGCAAGGCCGGCTCTAGAGCCGGCGCTCCGGGAGCCCCAGCCAGGCCCTCCCCAGGCCTCCAAGAGCAGGCCGGCAGCGGGCTCAGCCAGCCAGGCCCTCCCCAGGCCTCCAAGAGCAGGCCGGCAGCGGG
>NW_012267307.1:3712159-3712455 GCF_000151885.1 Dipodomys ordii
GCCTCCAAGAGCAGGCCGGCAGCGGGCTCAGCCAGCCAGGCCCTCCCCAGGCCTCCAAGAGCAGGCCGGCAGCGGGCTCAGCCAGCCAGGCCCTCTGCGCCCAGCTCCCTCCTCCCTCCCCGGCCTTTCCTCTCTGTCTCTGAATCACTCCTTTCTCCTCCATTTCTTGTCTGTGTCTCCATCTCTCCTCCATTTGTCATCACTTTATTCTTCCTTCTTTTATGCCTCTCCTCTCTCTCTCTCCCTCTCCCTCTCTTTCTCTCTCCCTCCCTCCCTCCCTCCCTCCCTCCCTCCCT
>NW_012267307.1:3713136-3716133 GCF_000151885.1 Dipodomys ordii
TCCCTCTCCCCCCCCCCTCTGCCTTCTTTTCCTTTCCCATCTCCTGGCCTCCTCTCGCTCCTTGGCCTGTGCCCACAGTGGCTGCACCTGGCTGTGTCCGGTAGTTCTTTGGGTGTCACCCGACTACAACACAACTAACGCAGCGGCCAGCCCGTGGATGCTCACGTGGCGCCGGCACAAAGGCCTGGTCGGAATGAGCTCCGTGGAAGGGAGCCCTGGACGGCGTATCATCCTTTCCAAGTCACCTTCAGAACCAGAAGAGTTACCCCCAAACACGGCGGCTCTGCCCACACCCCTGGGGAGGGCCGGGCAGCTCCCGTGCTCAGGAGGGCAACTCCGGCAGCCGCAGCGTTGGGGCTGCACTTCCTCCCTGGGGTTAAGATTCCTTCCCGTGGACCAAGCGCCTTCCTGGGCTTCCGGTCTGCACCGGGCGCGTCCTCTGACAGCCACAGGTTGCTCCGTGTGGACCCGAGGCCTTCTCACAACAAGCTGTCTCCCCATGGGCAGCAGACCGTGTGTGCAGCTAGGTGAACAACAGGCATCCAGGACCCTGGCACTTGCAATTGCCACCGTGACCGGCTTTTCTTTGTCCTTTATGTATTTGCCTCAGACCTGCAATCTGTGGAAATGCACTATCCAGCCCAAGATCATATTTAATAGAAGAGCCACTCGTAGCCATAAACACAGAGAGCCGAACCTGAGAGGCTCTGCGGTCTCTGGAGGCCGAGGGGCGGGCGTCCTCCGGTCCTCTTGACCTTGGAGAGAAGCTGAGCCCCCATCGACCCAGGATGGAAGTATTGATGGGAAAATCCCAGAGGAACTCAAAAAGCCATCTCTTCTCCTCGAAGCCAACAAGGCTTTCTAGTGGCCTTTGTCTGGTTGATAGTGATAGATCTGACTGCCCACGGTCTGAGGCCCATGCTAACTCCTGCCAAGGTGGCCGGGCCGGAGCCGGAGTGTGGATCTGCGGGCCTGTGGGAGGAGGCCGACCAGGCCTGTCCTGCACACCACAGTGGCGAGTGCGGGGACCACGCTCACAGAAGCCCCACGCGCACAGCCCCTTCTGCTCTTACGGCACTCCTCCTCCATGGCACCAGAGGAACACGAAGGCCGGCGTGCTTCTCTGAGCCGCTGACAGGTACTACTTTGGTGTGCCTGACCATAAAGTGGAAAACTTTTACAGCATACAAATACAGCTGTGCTGCATGGTACTGACAGCATCATTTATGGTACAATTTTATACAAAGGCACAGATGTCATAAAAGAGAAATACCTTCTATCAACTGCCCCAAAAGGACTTCTGTCATAAATAAGTCAGATTTCTAAAAGGGAACCAATAAAGTCCTAGCAAATACAATTTTTCCCACTAAATAATCACCCTGACCTCTTCCGGTAATATTAACCCCCTAAAAAATAATAACACTGGTCTTGAAACAATAAAAAGAGCCCATTCTGAAGACGGCAGGTCTCAGGGCTTCTCTGGGAGGAACGGGGGCAGGGAGCGTGGCGTGGGTGGGAAGGTGGTCACGGCCACGTCAGGGCCCGCAGGCAAAGGCTCGCAGAAGAGACAGCTGCGTTCCTTCCTGTCTAGAATCAGGGTGCGAGAAATGCGCTGCCCCTGCACCCCTGCTGAGGCTGGTGTGCGTCCACTCACCTAACACAACCTGCCCCTGGCTTCCCCGGCCTCATTCACACACACACACACACACACTCACGCACACACACGCATGCACACACACACATGCACACACTCACGCACACACATACACACATGCACACACACTCACGCACACACACATGCACACACACTCACGCACACACACACATGCACACACACGCACACACTCACGCACACACACGCATGCACACACACACTCATGCACACACTCACGCACACACTCACGCACACACTCACGTACACACATACACACACATGCACACACTCACGCACACACACGCATGCACACACACACTCACGCACACACTCACACACACACACGCACACACATACACACACGCACACACACTCATGCACACACACGTGCACACACTCATGCAGACACACACATGCACACACATACACACACGCACACACACTCATGCACACACATGCACACACGCACGCACACACACATACACACACTCCCACACATACACACACTCCCACACACACATGCACACACACATGCACACACACACTCACACACACACACTCACACACACACACTCACACACACAGGCACGCATGCCTGCAGCCTTCCGCTTCCCTTCCACTCAGCCACTGGATGATTGAGAAGCTCTGTCCTTCCTCACACACACCAGTGTGGCTCTGTCTGTCTGTCTGTCTGTTCAGGCTGAGTTAGATGTCCTTTGAAACACTGGTGGAAGGTAGGAGCAAGATCGGGAGCCAGTGCTCATTAAAATTCCTAAGTCTTGAGGGAAGAGAACTTGAAATATTTATTTCAAAACCTTCCTCCTTTTTCTGGAGATATATAAACACATCCATCTTCCTTCGTGGTTGAAGACACAGAGACAATTTAGAGGTTTAAATCATGGTCAGGAGATATTTTCAACTGTCTTTATAGAATTATGAGTTATTTGTCAATGTAAGTTAAAAAAAATACTTGGTCAAGGGTGAAGATGGGCTCTAATTATCCGCCCCCCCCCCCGCGTGTCCTGGAGAAGGCAGGGCGTGGCCGGGCCAGGGACTCACAGCGCTCGGTGCCGGTCCACCACCCAGAGGAGCGGCCATCACAGAGACGCGGCCACGGGAAACACCCTAAGCTCCCAGTGTTCTTATTTTCAATCACATCATTTTCTGACACTGAAAAGCTGGCAAACTTAGTGTGGGAGAAGAGTGAGCACTAACTTCCTAGGCCTTCAGACGGCAAGCTGTTTTAATAAGGGGGCAGCTCGCGAATGCAACTCTCAGCCTGCAGGGCTGCTGTGCAGGGCTCCAGAGCCCTGCTGAGCCTGTGGGGAGGAGGAGGGGGGAGG
>NW_012267307.1:3716705-3727808 GCF_000151885.1 Dipodomys ordii
GGAGGAGGAGGAGGAGCGTGGGGCCCAAGTCTTCTGTGCTCCACTTGGACGGCTCAGCGCCTGCTGCGTACCCAAACCGAGGCCCAGCCCCTGGACAGTACAGGAGCAGAAACCTTACCGTCCACCTCCTCAGACATCCCATGAGCTGGGAGAAGGCAAAATAGCTCTTATGAATTCATGTTCTTGTAAACCTAATTGTGTCGTTTCCGTTTTTCTTTTATGCAAAGGAAAGAGGGCCAGGCTCCTCTTCTCGCTGACTGAGTTGCGAGCTCCTCCGTGGACTCGTGCTGGCCTGCACACTGTCTGCATGGTGATCCAGACCGTGCTCCCTGTGGACGGAGGCCCGGGGCTCTCTAGCCTGTCCAGCGTCCAATCGGGGCTCTCTAGCCTGTCCAGCATCCAATCGGGGCTCTCTAGCCTGTCCAGCGTCCAATCGGGGCTCTCTAGCCTGTCCAGCGTCCAATCGGGGCTCTCTAGCCTGTCCAGCGTCCAATCGGGGCTCTCTAGCCTGTCCAGCGCCTGTCGCTGGAAACAAGGACCCACAGCTTTGCACCCACCGTCGCCGCTGGCACTGCGGCTCTGGGGGATGTTTGTGCGGCACCTAGCTTGCGATCGCCCCTCCCAGCTACAGCGTTTGCCGCCTCTCGGCTCCAGCTTCCTGCCTCGGGGAGGATTTGAGGGACACTTGGGCGAACCCGGTGAGTGGTATTTGGCCAAGCAGGAAGTGATTAGCTAACACCATGGGGCTTCATGGGGAAGCAAGCTAGGGAAATCGCCATGCCAGTCAGCCCAGAACGTGAGAGGATTCGACCACCATTGGTGACGCAGAGCCTGGAATCACCAGGCTAGGGGAGGCTCAGGGGATGGAAGACCCGCCTAGGAAGCACAGGGCCCTGAGTTCAAACCCCAGTTCTGGCAGAACTAGAAGAAATAACAATAAGGAAACGGCCGGGCAGTAGCGACGTTTCCCGGGAGCTGGTGTGTGGCTGCACAGAGGGCTGGGGTCCTGATGCAGCCATCACCCGAATGCTGGGCGTCGGGGAGAGACTCGCCAGGGCCTGACAGGCTGCGGCCAGGGCAGCGGGGCCACTGCTCAAACCACAAGTCCTGCCCGGAGAGGCCAGATGGCAATGAGCTCCACGAGGCTCGCTCAGGAGGGCTGGACAGAGCTGGAGGACAAGCCAGCCGCCCAGCGGCTCGGTGGAAGCAGGCTGGGAGCAGATGGCTGTGTGGCCGGCCTTCCCTCCTGTGGTTTCCCTGCAGGAAGCTGGCCGCCCGGGGAAAGGTCACCTCCAACCTTGGCATCACGGAATAGAAGCCACAGAGTACATTGGGAGGTGAGATTCAATAGGTCAGGGGCACGAATATTATTAGCAAGCCATGAGAAACGAGGAGGATAAAATGAGGAAACCCATCAAACAACACAGTCTCTGGAAGGAGAACAGAGGACCCTAGAGGAAACACATATTTTGAAACAAAGAAGACAGCAACTCCAGCACCAAAAGCAGAGTAAACATTGATGGCCACACTTGCACAGCACCACACAGCAAGGCTGCGAGAGAGGAGCAGAGCACTGCCCACAGAAAACGGGAGCAGAGACCACGGGGAGACGGCAGGGTCAGACGCAGGGCGTCACGAACACACTAACACTTAACCCTCGAGAGGACCCGATACTGAACCCAACCCCACTTAGGGAAAAATTTAAAAACAAAGCCTGAAATTAATTTCCAATAGGCCAGAGACAACTTCTCACTAACCCAAGATATCCTGGGGGAAATAAAAACCAGAAGTAACCAACAGAAACTAAAGAAGGCGATGACAATAGAGAATTCATAAGCAGATGGGCTCACCTCTAAAGCCCTAAACACAGAAGACCAAAACAGCAGAGGGAACCCACTGGGAGAACAGCACAGGAGAAGCTCAGCACCGAGGACCTCAGAACTGATGAAGTCCCAGGGGCCTGGGGGTGAGAGGAGCTACTGCTCAAATTTATAATTTTGGGGCCAACTGTTCTTACCCAATATTTAAGGTAAACCACTAAAATAAAAAAGCATAGTACGAATACCAGCATTCTACATGGAGTATTAGGCAAGAAATTTTAATTTCAGCCAAGTTATGAGCTATATTAGTAGGAGATACAGGCATTAATACAAAGCTAGTCACTAGTGAAGAATCAAAGAACACTGAGAACACAGAACAGCTCTGGTGCCCTTTGCCCAAGCAGCAAAGAATCAACCGGAAGACGCCTGAAGAATCCAACACCACAACGGAAGGACTCACAGCTCTTCTGCTCTTTACTGAGAGATGTTAGTTTGCAGGTGTGGCAAATGTGCTCTAGTGCATGTCTTATAGTACTGAACCTCACAACTAGGAAATAACACTTATTTTCATGCACACATGTCTACTTTTAAGTGTTTATGTACTAGGACCGATAATCAGTCTCAATAACTACCAACAGACTGATAACATATGTTTTTTTCAAAGAATATAGTAAAAGGTATCAAAGAATTATTGATCTGGAGATTTTAAAATATACATCTGTATAACTTGTAAGTCAGCAGAAGAAAATCACTGCAGGAATTAAAACACTTAGAGTAGAAGGACCGTGAGCATACCACCACCAACTCCATAAACCATAATTCCTGCTCAGAGACAAACATGGCCATAAAAGCTTGTTCCAGCTGACCACAGCCAGCTGTCCACCTAGCTGACCACAGCCAGGCCCACCTCCACGTTTATAGGCATTAGAACTAGAAGAAAAGGTAAAGAATGGAAGGCACATAAAACACAGTTGAGAGTAGAAGAGTGCACCACAAACCAGAGAAAACTGAGGGACCCTCTCCCCGCATCACAGCACCCATCCCTGAGGGAGGAGACTGACCCCACCCAGGAGCACAGCACCATGGAGGACAGACCTCACCCAGGAGCACAGCACCATGTCTGAGGGAGGACAGACCTCACGCAGGAGCACAGCACCATGTCTGATGGAGGAGACTGACTTCATGCAGGAGCACAGCACCATGTCTGAGGGAGGAGACTGACCTCACCCAGGAGCACAGCACCATCCCTGAGGGAGGACAGACCTCACGCAGGAGCACAGCACCAACCCTGAGGGAGGACAGACCTCACGCAGGAGCACAGCACCATCCCTGAGGGAGGACAGACCTCACCCAGGAGCACAGCACCATCCCTGAGGGAGGACAGACCCCACCCAGGAGCACAGCACCATGTCTGAGGGAGGCAGACCTCACCCAGGAGGACAGCACCATGTCTGATGGAGGAGACTAACCCCACCCAGGAGCACAGCACCCATCCCTGAGGGAGGACAGACCTCACCCAGGAGCACAGCACCATGTCTGATGGAGGAGACTGACCCCACCCAGGAGCACAGCACCATGTCTGATGGAGGCAGACCTCACCCAGGAGGACAGCACCATGTCTGAGGGAGGACAGACCTCACGCAGGAGCACAGCACCATGTCTGAGGGAGGACAGACCTCACGCAGGAGCACAGCACCCCATGTCGATGTCTTGAGCTCTTCCCAGTCAGGACTTTCCCCTGCCTCAGAGGTAGGCAGGTAAAGCAGGGCTCTGGCCTCTGTCAGCCAATAAGCAAACAGTCAAACACACCAGTCCATGGGCAGCACGTGGAGCAGAAAGTCCACGGTGCCCTTGCTAGATATGTTCTAGAACTGCATACATGGCTTCGTATTTGAAGCTATGGGTTATCTGTGAATAGAGTTTAGTTTGTTCATAAATTAATAGAGAAATTCTAAAAGAACCCACCTGAGTATACAAAAATGTGTTGATAAAAATTGGCAAGTGATTAATCTGTCGTTACGAATAACAAACCTAGCCAGGCACAGGTCATTCACACCTATAATCCTAGCTACTTAGGAGGCTGAGCTCTGAGGGTCACAGTTCAAAGCCAGCCCAGGCAGGAAGTCTGTAAGACTCTTATGCCACTAAACTACTAAAAAAGCCAGAATTGGATCTGTGGCTCAAGTGGTAGAGTACTAGCCTTGAGCCAAAGAAGCTCAGGGACAGCATCCAGACCCTGAGTTCAAGCCTCAGGACTAGCACAAAAAATAAATAAGATAACAAAATCAGGCAGACTAGAGAGATATCTTTAATCTATTAAACATCAACTACTAATGCAAAACCTACCCATCACTCTCTTTAAAATTACATACATGTTGGGGGACAGGGCGAGCAGGGACCTGCGATCCCACGGCCTGAGCCAGGGCCTGAGACAGGAGAAGCTCAAGTTTAAGGCCAGCCTGGGCCACATAGCTCGAAGTCAACTTGGAAGACTTAGTGAGATCCAGACAAAGCATTTTAGACATCCAGGTCGCTAGAAGTTTGTCTAACACGTGAACCCACTTTCATCATTTCTGCCTTTTTCACTTTTCAACTCCCAGCCTCTCTCTCTGTGTATATATATATTACATATATAGTATTATGGTATATTACTTTGTATATTATATATTACATAATATATTATATTCCTATATATAATATACATACATATACACATGTATATAGAGTTGCATTTTATACCCTACTCAAATGCATTTTGTATAGGGTACAAAATGCAATTGCAATCTGTCAGTGAAGATAAGAAAAGTTTTATGAATTTGAAAGAATGAAAACATGTGTTATTTAGAGGGGACACTTTGGGGTCAAGAGACTCTATAAATAATTACTACTAGAAATAATAGGGCAGTTCAAGAATTGTGTTACCACTTGCCAGCTATAAATAATGATAGGAGGCAACTTTAAAAATCTAATTTGCTATAACATCATAAATTAAAAAGAAACAAACAATGGATCCAAGAAAGTACCTTCTCAACTAAAGCATGCTCGGAAGGCTCCAGCCAGGGTGAGTGGCAGTGCTGAGCTGGGGCTCAGGCTGCAAGGTCTCTGGGAAGACGGTCAGCAAACCAAGGGTCCTCATAGGAAACAGAGAAGGACAGCGGGCTGGGCCAGGGCCGAACGCCAAGTCCAGCTTCGACTCCATCTGCCACAGGTGTCCTCAGAAGTTCAGCATCTGGGTCAAGATGGAGGATGCGACCAGAGCACAGGAGCAGAGACGCCCTGTGCAGGCCAGCCCAGAGCCCGTGGCCACCCCCAGAACTGGACATCGGGATGCCCAGGGCCCGTGGCCACCCCCAGAACTGGACCTCCTGCTCCAATTGAGCATCGGGATGCCCAGGGTCTGTGGCCACCTCCAGAACTGGACCTCTTGTTCCAATTGAGCATCGGGATGTCAAAGGGCATGCTGCAAACAATGAGTGAAACTTCGGGATTCCCTGCCCTGACTCCGAGGATCGTAGGAAATTCTAATTCGGAAGGTAACTGCTCAAGGAGGTCCTATCTTCAGAGCGAGAAAACAGGGCATAAAGAGACCGGGGGACCGCATGCACTTACACGCACATGTGTGTGCACGCACATTTCTCAAATGTACCCCGCCACTTCCAGAGCACCCCTCCCTCCCCCCAACCCCCGCTACTGCTAGGCCTTGTCCCATCGATGGCTGGACGGTGGATCTGGGTGACCTGCATGCTGTTTCTTCTGGCAAAGGGGCCCACACCCACAAAGTCTCACCCAGGGTTTCTGGCTAGGGTTCAAGGCCAGGGAGATGGGAGGAGTTCAGCCCCAGCCCCAGCCTGGGGCTGCTGGAAGCCTTCTCCCGCATGAATTTAGAGGCCTGGAATGCACTTTCAGGAGCAAACTCAAGAGTCAGGAGGGAAATTTATTTACTTCAGTGGATTTATTTAATCAGGCCAACACACACACGAACCCCCTAGATTAAAAATCAAACGTTTTTCGGCTTTGTGCGATCTGAAGAGGAAAACTGAAGCAGTAGCTGGTTGCAAGGGTGAAGTCGGCAGGCGGGCCCACGCAGAGAGGAGCGTTCACCATCTGGAAGCCGTGGTGAGATTTATTTCTGAGTTATAAAAATATATAAGGAACACAATGGATCTCTGCCAAACTCGAAGAGGCCCGCACTGCGCACCCGCGCCTGCCCGGCTGGAGCCTCCTGCACATCAGGACGCGTCCTCCACGCGGGGTCTCCCTGACACCCTTCCAGATGGCTCAGCCACAGCTGCCGGGCAAGGGGTGCGCCCAGAGAACCCGCACTGGCCCGAGGCCGCGCCCGGTGTGGGGCCGGCCTGTCACACCGCGCCCGTCCGGAGCATGCAGCCGCAACTCCAGACTCTGCAAATGGTCCGTGCACAGGCACAGTGTGTGATATAACTCCTCTGCAGACCTGATTTCAGGAGGGAGTCAGGCCTGGTGCCATCGGCTATGTTCTCTGGGTGGTGTTGAACCCGAGGACAACCCCATCAGTTTGGAAATCCGGGTCTCAGCCCGTGTGGGACAGCTCTGCGTAGGGTGGGATCGGACGCACCACGTGGCAGAGGCAGGGCTGGAGGCAAAACCTGCTCATAGTTTAAAATTATTATCACTCTAGTAGCAATTATTACTCTAATAACACAAAACTAATAAAGCAATGGCTCATCAGAGCAGAAACTTGTAGAAATATCTTCAAGACAAAGGATATAATGCATGGGGTTGTTTACTATGGTGTCAAAACCTAAGAGAAAAGAGAGAGAGGAGACAGGAATGTTGGGAAAGAGGAAGGCATGCTGGGAGAAGCTGGCCCCCGGCCACGTGGGCTCCTGGTCCCCAGAGCAGGGGAGTTCCCAGCCCACCAGTGAGGAGGAGGCCCGCCTGCCCGCCGGCTCCACCCAGCACCCCTCACTGTGCAGCCAGGGCGGCCACTGGCACCTGCCCACAAGGTGGCAGCAGAGCAGGGAGTGCCTCTCGGTCTCTCTCCACCTGCCAGAGGGTCCTCAAGGGCTCCTCTGGTCAGGGACGCCGCGCCGCAGCCCTGGGGTGCTCCCGAGGGAAGCCCGCCACACAGCTCTTCTTTGTGGAGACTCCCTGCGTGCCAAGCTCCAGCCTGCAGCCATGCCCTGAGCCGGGTCTCTGCCATCCCTGTAGCAAAGGTAAGACACCACAGAGACCCCCGCGTACCTGGCCCACGGCCGGTCATTGTCGGAGGCAGATCTGCACCCGAAGCTCAAGCCCACCACCAGCCTGCCTGCTCGCTCAGGGTTTCCAGTAAGGCTCAATCACCTCCTGGCCCCGGGATTCGGTTTCTCTTGGTGTTCTCCAATCAACAGAGCTGGGACTCCTCAGAGAAATGGCTGATTCTAAGACTCGATGAATCTGAAGTATCTTATAATAGCAGGAAGTAGCTGTGTGTGAACACACCTAGGTGTGCACGTACACACACACACATCCTGATGATACCATATCAATGGAGCTTAAGAGCCAACAGGAAGAGCTGGAAAATGATAGCAAAATGAAGTTGAGCACTGGATTGCAGCCCAAAGAATATAGCAAATACCTAAAACTCAAAACTGAGATAAATAAACAATTGGGTGAGTGAGTCCATGCGCCGAGGCCCGGCTTCTCTGTGTAAAAGAATTCCCACACCTGCACACAGGGGCTGTGTCTGAGAGTGGTTCCCAGGCTGGGTTTGCCAGCCTCCCTCGTGCAGGAAGGTTCCAGCCTGCCCACATCAAATCACCTCCACAGGGGTCAGCCAAGGACAGGGGCAGGAGGAGGGCTTCAGGGGCAGGCCAGGGACTGGGACACTATGGACTTCAGAGTCTTGTCTCAACACAGGCTCACAGGCACAGGCAACCAACACTACAACCCTAAGACGCGGTCCAAGAGGAACTCTCAGTCACTGCCTTGCGACTTTCTGTAGATCTAAAAATATTCCAAGATTAAGAGTTTATTTTTAAGATCTTAATTGAGACACTGAAGCAATTGGTTCTCAGCAACGACTCGCATCTTTAATTGGTGCTCTAAGAGAAGGAGCTGGATTTATCACTGACTATTTTATCTACGCAGCATGGGCTTACATATGACAAAATGTAACTCAGAGGCCTGCCTGGTCCGATCACACCAGCTCACCGCAGCACGCAGCCGCTACACAGCCCTCTGCACCCACGGGCAGCAGACCGCCTCCCGAGTCAGCACGGGGTGCTGGAGAGGCTGCTCGGGGTCTCACGATCGGATCTGCCGCGTTCCAAGTCAAGAGAGCGCATCTGTGCCTCTTCCGCGTGAGGTCCCCAGTCCCTGCCACACCCCACCCCCGGCTTCCCGTTGCTCTTCTCCTGGATGTCGGCCGGGCAGGCTACCACTCTGTTGTGGGCTTGCAGGATAACAAGGTGTAGAGGGAAGAGATTAAGATGACAAATCCCATCACTGTCTCTGGGAATACCGCCCAGCTCGCCCCACAGGCCACGCCCTCCCCAAAGCCTTCCTTCCTCTGCTGGCTGTGACAGGTGCACAAGCGGGGAGACCATGCGGCCCATGGTATCCGGGATTCCACGTGGAGGAGACAGCCTGTGAGCGTCTGGAACAAATTTACAGGGAGGAGAGAGGAAAGTGGAACTATGGAGCTCTTCCTGACGTGGAAGGACGTGCTCAAGGGTGAACACGGGGGTGGATCGGAGCCTGTCACCATTTAATTTTTTATTTTAATGTTTTCTTTCTGTGGTGACAGCCCTGCTGGGGTCTCTCCCTCTCCCTCCCCTCGTGGTGCAGTATACGCTGGATCCCATGGCGGCCCGGGTCCCAGCGCACGCTGAGTGAATTATTCATCACTACAGAACTGCTGAGCTGCACAGCCGGGCCGGCTGCTCGGAACCCGAGACACCCGGACAGGGTAGGCTTTCAGCCAGGCCTGGCTCCTGCCCGGCCAGCGGGACTGCCCACCCTGCGCCCCGCCAGCCTCTCACCGGGAGCTCTAATCCGCACCATCCAATAAGGACACTTACACCGCACGTTTGTTCATTGCTCCTCATCCTTTAAATAAGAAGAGACGGAAGACCCCGGACACCAGCGCGACAACGCTGCTGACGACTCACCCCAGATCGATCCCCACTGAAGGGCGCCTCTCCTCTTTGGCAATATTTGCTCGGTAACTAATAAAGATCAGCCTGCAGTTATTTATATCAGGTTATCATCTCTCCAGGGTGAAGCCTAATCCATTTTGCAATGTTTTTCCCAACAAGACAACATGAGTTTCCCCGTCTGAAAATGAATTAAGTGTGCGCTTTCTAAATATGGGATCTGACGCTACTCTCGTTACAAAAAGCAATTCATTCCCCAAAGGCTTATACCTCAAAGGTTATATAAAAAGGTTCAAATATCAATGCTATCCATTTTTCAATTACTGGGCTTCCTAACACCCTAGCTTTGGAAAGATAAGCAATGGTGTCAGTTTCCTTGTTCACCATCTCAGGCGGTCCAATTCCACAGTACAGAGAAAGCAAATTTATTGTAATACATTTAGCTACATCGCAAACAAGGCTAGCCGGCTGCTTCCTCCAAGACCGTGCGAGGGTTCAGCCTCCATCTGAGAAGACGCTTGTGAATTTAGAGATGCTGGTGATAAGGATGGGGATGGAACCCAGGGCTACCTGCAGCCGGGCTGGGTGCGAGAGAGCCAGCGGCACCAAGCAACTATGTTCCAAGGATTAAAATGAAAGGAAACAACTTACACAGCTCTTCGGAGATAGTCGACAGACACCCATGCTTTCCTGATAGTGAAGGGAAAACACCCTTTATTTTCTGCTGTTCTGTAGATAGGAGGAAATCAAGCCTTTCATATTTTCTGACAACTGAAAGGAAAGTTTAATTATAAGGAAATGTTTGTACCGTGACAATTAAAAGGCAATGTCTGCATTATGGGTGAAAGGTTCTTTGGCAAAAAGTAAATGATGCTCAAGCCAGGCGCCGGTGGCTCACGCCTGTCATCCTAGCCACTCAGGAGGCTGAGATCTGAGGATCACGGTTCAAAGCCAGCCCTGGCAGGAAAGTCCATGAGACTCTTAACTCCAATTAACCACCAGGAAACCAGAAGTAATGCTGTGGTTCAAGTGGTAGAGAACTAGCCTTGAGCTAAAGAGCTGAGGGACAGCGCCTGGGCCCAGAGTTCAAGCCCTATGACTGGCAAACAGAAAACAAACAAAAAAGTAGAAACTTTTTGTTGCTGTTGCTAACTAGGTTTGACACAGGAAAAAGTTTCATGATTTGGTGGCAGAGAGAATGTTTTAATATGCACATTTCCATTGATCCTCCTCAGTAACAAAACTGCTTTGAAAGTAAGAGGAACACAGCACCAGGGCAGCCTCCCCAGGGAGGCTGGCTTCCTCCCACCTCCGCCTTCCTCTCCCCCACCTCTGCCTCCCCCTTCCTCCCATCCCACCCCAGCCTTCCTCAGGAGACCATCCCCACTGAGCACCAGGCTCCAAACTGGGGCCGGTGGAGCACTGAGAACCACTGACCAAGCAACTGAACAGGAAGGTGTTCTGTCCAAGGTCCTGGCCTAAAGGTTCCAAACCAGGTCTCTGTGGGCCCAGCCCACAGAGGGGGGTCACAGCTGAAAGGGTGGGGCCAGAAGACAGAGGGGACCTCAGCTGGAACTGGTGCCTGAGCTCAGCCCCCTGGCCCCCTCCCAGAGGAGAGGCGTCTGACCGGCCTAGGGGCGTAGGCTCCTCCGGGCTGCAGCCCTCCTCCTCACGCTGGCTCGGGAAGTTCCCTGTCAGAGGCAGAGCTGCTTTCCAGTCCCCAAAGAGGAAGGGCCCTCACCAGTCAATGGTTATTTTCAGACGCACGCTGCACACGCCGTGCACGCCTCCTCTGCCTCTTATTTGCACTCTTTCTCTGGAAAGCGTGCATCACGGGCGCCCCGTCCTTGGCCTGGGAGGGCGGGTCACGGGCGCCCCGAGACCGTCTGGACCCATGACTGCTGCGGGCACCAGCCTGCCTCTGGGAGGCGCTGAGCAGAGCCGGGCTGGCTCCGGTGACCGGGCGGGAGCCGCTCCGAGTGTTCCCTCCAGAGATGAGGAGTGTCACCACCATCAACGTGGCTGCTCCTCAGCCAGTGTCATCTGTGCTCAGCATCACAAAGCAAGGGGCACCACCCCCGCCCCGTGGCCCGCACCCCTGCCCAGTGGCTCCTCCCCGTGGCCCGTGCCCCTGCCCAGCGCCCCCGCCCCATGGCCCGCACCCC
>NW_012267307.1:3728399-3734406 GCF_000151885.1 Dipodomys ordii
CCAGCGGCTCCACCCCGTGGCCTGTGCCCCTGCCCCGTGGCCTGTGCCCCGTGGCCTACGCCCCTGCCCAGCGGCTCCACCCCATGGCCTGTGCCCCTGCCCAGCGGCTCTGCCCCGTGGCCTACACCCCTGCCCAGCGCCCCGCCCAGCGGCTCCACCCTGTGGCCTGTGCCCCCACCCCGTGGCCTGCACCCCCGCCCAGAGGCTCCCGCCTGCGCTCACTCCCATCAGACACTGCTCACAGTGCCGTTCCAGAGCTAAGCTGCATCTTGATGAAAAGTTTATTACACTACACACGGCTAGGAATCACTAACCTGTAATTACACGTGGGTGCTGTATGAACACCGGCTCTACAGAGAGAGTGCAAAGGCAGAGCGGGCAAGTCCACGCCGGTAACTGCCACCGCTCGCCAGCCTGGCCTTGCACCCGGTCACCCCAGACTCCCCGACCCCAAGAGCGCCAGGTGGGCCCCGAGTGCATGTGCCCCTCTCCTCCTCAGATTCCACCTTGAGCCGGGGTACACCGACCGGAGGACCACCAGGAGCAAAGGGCCATGCCCCCCATGATAGCCTGTGTTCCCGAGTCAGAAACTCCTTGTCCTTGCCTGGAAAATGGTTCTGGAGGGGACCCCCCCCCTCACGTGGCAAATGATGGGTCTGATGTTCATGTCCTAAGAACGTGTTCTGTAAACCCTGGGCTTCAACTAATCCTACAACCTTTTTAGAAGTCTCCGAGTTTTCATAGAAAGCTTCAAAGTTCATTCATGTGGATCTGAATTTCAGTAAACCATCCTGAGCCCTGGGCCCCAGACCACTGCACCCTCATCCTTATCAAAGCCAAATGAGTTCATCATAATTAATGCTATAGAACAAACCCTGCATATAATAATTAACCACATATTGTTAAGTGCTATCAAAAATGCTTGGCACTTAATTAGCTTGAAACAACATTCTCCACATATTACAAAACGGGCTAATGGCGTTCTGTGGATGAGCACGCTTCAGCAGGAAGTACTTCTGCTAACAGTCTTTTAATGTATTTATTAGGACTTCAATAATATTGAAGTGGTGCACAAGCCATTTAGCTTAAATATTCCATTTCAATTAAACATTTGACCTCTCTGAACTCTCTGGAATTCTCATATTAGGGATGGGTTTGTAATCACGCCATTTGTTGGTACAGTATAATATAATAACTCCCGTTTCATTGTTCCAGTACCTAATGAAGAAGCTCGTCTAATGGAAGACTTCCAACATTTCAGTACCAATTTGCTTGTGGATGCGACCAGCTGCAATGACACTGAAGGTCAGGAGAGGAAAATGTGGCCGGGGCCACTACTGAGGCGGGAATTCAGGTTCAACAGCCAGGCCTCTTCCATTGCGGCCACTACTGAGGCGGGAATTCAGGTTCAACAGCCAGGCCTCTTCCATTGCGGCCACTACTGAGGCGGGGATTCAGGTTCAACAGCCAGGCCTCTTCCACTGAGGCAGAGCTCTGGTTCAACAGCCAGGCCTCTTCCACTGAGGCAGAGCTCTGGTTCAACAGCCAGGCCTCTTCCACTGCTTCCCTCAGCAAGCTTAGTCTGTATTTTTTTCTTCTATTAAGTGGAATGAATTGCTTGATTCATCTTCCCTCTCAAAGCTTCTATGAGACTACATTAGTCTAAAATTTATATGTAAATGGCTTCGTGTTAATTGATAATTAGAATAACTGTAGTGAAATGTAGGGTTATGATATAATCCTTTATAGGACAAATTAACATTATTCTAATTTTGTTCTAAAGAGGAAAAGAAACGTCACAAGGGCTGTCATGTGGACGTGCACTTGTCCGGTCTTTGGAGTCACGGCAGCAGCTACACCTGTGCCCGGGCACCTCGGCTGTGGGTTCCCGCTTTGCAGCCGTCAGCCTGTGGGGGGACCACTGCTTTGGATCGTGTGTCCCATCACGCTTCTGAAACCTGGAACAAGTGAGGCTGAAGGTGTGGCTCCTTTTCGAGCAAACGTCTTTCTTCCTGTGGGCCTGTGGCAGGAAATGAGCCGGTGGGCGTGGGAACAGGGTGCACACATAGGCATGAGTTCCACCAGGAGGAAGTAGAGGAAGGCAGGAGTCTCCCCGCAGGGGGGCTCCCCCGGGGCTCCGTGGATGTGGGCACAGGGGCTCCCCCGGGGGCTCTGTGGATGTGGGCTCAGGGGGCTCCCCCAGGGCTCTGTGGATGTGGGCGCAGGGGCTCTCCCCCGGGGGCTCCGTGGATGTGGGCGCAGGGGCTCTCCCCCCCCAGGGCTCCGTGGATGTGGGCGCAGGGGCTTTCCCCCGGGGGCTCCGTGGATGTGGGTGCAGGGGCTCCCCCAGGGCTCTGTGGATGTGGGCGCAGGGGCTCTCCCCCCCCGGGGCTCCGTGGATGTGGGCGCAGGGGGCTCCCCCGGGGCTCTGTGGATGTGGGCGCAGGGGCTCTCCCCCCCCCGGGGCTCCGTGGATGTGGGCGCAGGGGGCTCCCCCGGGGCTCCGTGGATGTGGGCGCAGGGGCTCTCCCCCCCTGGGGCTCCATGGATGTGGGCACAGGCCAGCTAGGGGAGCCTGCTGCCCCTACACTCCCCTCTGACCACTTCTTTCTGGAGAAAGAACACAGCTTGCAGCTGAACACACCTACTGACCTGACACACTGACTGCTCCATTCACTTCAGAATGAACAGGCAGCATTTCCACCAAATAAAGGTCTAGAACCCTGCTGAAGCATAATTGGAGCTCCGTGAGTCAGACCCACGGTAACTTCTGCAGAGCTCCAGGCCTACCCTTCCCAGAGAACGTGGCTGAGCCAAGTCAGCATATTTCTGTAAACTGAGTCATACCCACATGCACTATCTAAGGTGACCCTGTACAGTCTTGAGACCGGGTATGCATGTGTGGCCTTCATAACCAGCTGTCTCAAAGGTGCATAAAGAGGCAACATGGCTGGGCAGGGTATGGTGACACCCTGCATACAGCATGCAGTCTACAGACTACAGCATGCAGCCTGCAACTTACAGCATGCAACTTACAGCATACAGCATGCGGCATGCAGCCCACAGCATGCAGCTTACAGTCTACAGCATGCAGCCTGCAACGTACAGCATGCAGCCCACAGCATGCAGCTTACAGCATGCAGCCCACAGCATGTAGCTTACACCATGCAGCCCACAGCACACAGCATACACCATGCAGTATACACCATGCAGCATACACCATGCAGCATGCAGCATATACCATGCAGCATACACCATGCAGCATACACCATGCAGCCTACAGCGCACAGCATATAGCATGCAGCATACAGGGTGCAGTCCACGGCTGTGCAGCTCCTGTTTCTGTGCCTGTGAACAAAGGAACCTGTGATAAAGCAGGCCACCACCCCCACCTTGCCCAGCTGGAGACCGCCAAGTGTGTGTGCAGGCCTCAGGCTGTCCTGCCACCTGTGCTGCGGGGCTCTGGCTGAGGAGAGGGCGTGCCTGCAGCTCCCAGGGGACGCTGCCACCCCGGCTCTGCAGGGATGCTCTGTGACTGCCGCCCCGGCCCTGGGTCTCCCGGAGAGCTGGCAGAGGGCTGCACACCTCCCTCACCTCTCTCCAGAGTTTCCTGCGTCCTCAGGGAGCTGTGCAGTCTGGACAGGCCGCATGCGTCCATGCACCAAGACTCCACTCCTTTTCAGTTAGCAAGTCTTCTCTTCTTTCTCTGTTGTGCCTTACCGTAAGGCACAAGGGGAAGCCAGGGTATACTCTGCACACTCTGCCTGGGAATCGTTACAGCTGATACAGCTGACTGTCTGCTTCTGTGGTGCACAACCTCCACCAGCCATGCAGCAGCGCAGCAGCAAGGACTGTCCCTTCCTCCAGTCTGCAGGGCCATGCTCCCCAGCCTCCAGCGATGTGCTCCCCCGGCCTCCACTAACCTACTCCCCACTTGCGAAGCTCACAGCTGCATTGCCCCACAGGTACAGGTGTGGATCCATGTGTACTCCATGAGCTCCCCACAGGTACAGGTGTGGATCCATGTGTACTCCATGAGCTCCCCACAGGTACAGGTGTGGATCCATGTGTACTCCATGAGCGCTCTACAACTGTAGGCAACCACACTCTGTATGATATGAAGTATCACATCCATATCTCTTGCTAACACATCTATCTATCCATCTACCTATCATCTATCCATCCATCCACCCACACATCCATCTATGCATCCACCCGCCCACACATCCATCTATGCATCCATCCATCCATCCATCCATCTGTCTATCTACCTACCTACCTACCTATCTATCTATGTGTCTATCAAGCCTTCCATCTATATCCCATTACTTGATCCCTTTCACATTTTCCCTGGTGCTTTAGCTTACAAGTTGCATGAAGCACATTCCCCTGTGCCCACAGCATTCCCCACCTGGTCCTCCGCCCCCCTGCCCCATTCTCAGGAACCGGCCTATGGCTGCCATCTGTGAATCTAGTTGACAGGTGTCTTCCCAGGTCAGTGACAAGGTCACTGTTGTCCCAGCCTGCAGTGACGCTCACCTCGGTCCCCACCCAGTGCGGAGCTGGGTCTGTGTGAGCCCCACTCCCACCTGCCCCTCCCTGGACCCACACTCCTTACAAGAGGGTCTGATGTCACTTGACTCACCGTAGGGATGGAAGCATTCCTGAGCCAATGGCTTTAGACTGCAAGGCTCACACCCCTGCCTTCCTCCGCCCCTACACCCTCCCACCCCCACCCTGGGCCACGGCGTGGGGAAGCCAGCACCCAGTGTTCAAGGCAGGAATCCCAGTAACCAAGGTCAACAGATACTGCGTGCAACCTTTGCATCAAGTCAAAACATGCGCCATGTATTCATGAAGCTGATGCCGAAGGAGAAGCATTTGCTCCTCCCTGCGGCTCATTTCCTTTTGGCCAGTGTGGAGTCAGGGATCATGCTCAGCTATGACGTGGGCATTTCATCGTGAATTTTGGTATACATTCTTATTTTAAAAACTGCATTGAAATACTGTCCCACCTGATTGGAGTCTCCTTCAATGCCCTTCCGTCCTTCCTTGGTCTGGCGGTGCAGAGCGATTCTCTACAGCCCTCTGGCCCCGAAGGTGACCCCGGGATCCCCCTTGAGACTTTTTATCTTGGTCCTGACATGAGCCTTCTCCCTGGGTGTGCTACAGGATGCTGGGTAGGAGCTCATGGACGCTGCCCATGCAAACCTCAGCATCCGCCCCCTCCCCAAGGTTCCTGTCCTTCTCTGTGCAAAAGCTTTTTTTCCCTTCCCAAGAGTGCCAAGGCCTTAGCTCATCCATGGCCACTCAAAGACCCAGGCCCGAGTCTGCCAAGATTCCAGGTCCAGCCCTCTGGCCACACAGAGCCTCCGCCACCCCGCAGAGCGGGACGGGACAGCCGTTCCTACTAGCAGAGGACAGAGGAAGGCGGCAAAACTGGCGCTGACAGGAACTCCCCGCCGAGGAGCGCTGCTTCCGGAACGGCCCGCCAGCCTTGCTGGGAGCTGCTTCAGCTCCCGCGCACGCGCTCAGCTGGTGTGCGGGAAGGCCTGGGCGGAGGCCTGGGCCGAGGCAGGAGCCGGGGTTCTGTTCCGAGCCCGGTGTCTAGCGCCCACACCAGCGTCCAGCGTGGTTAGGGCTGTGATTTCAGCCTCGCGCTGGACTTTGATTTGTTGTCTGAACCAACTTCGATCCTGAGGTGGAGGCCCGTCAATTTTATTTACTAAGTGTCCGATGGCTCCACGGCGAAGCCGCGTGGCTCTGCTCGGGCTCTGGCGGCCACGCGCACCCGCCGGCCCACCGCCGGCCCCAGCTGAGGTGTCCCGCAGCCAAGGCCCTCGGTCTCAGGACTTCTGCATTCTCAGACCAGCTTCTTTCACGTGGGAGAGAAGCTCCATTCACCCACGGTCAGTGTCCTTCGCAGGGCTGACCCCCCGGGGCCCAGGCTGGCTCTCCGGGGCCCGGGCTGACCCCCCGGGGCCCGGACTGACCCCCCGGGGCCCGG
>NW_012267307.1:3734681-3748624 GCF_000151885.1 Dipodomys ordii
CGGGGCCCGGGCTGAACCCCCAGGGCCCGGGCTGACCCTCCGGGGCCAGGCCGGCCCTCCAGGGCCTAGGCTAACCCCCATGGCCCGGGCTGACCCTCCGGGGCCTGGGCTGAACCCCCAGGGCCCGGGCTGACCCTCCGGGGCCAGGCCGGCCCTCCAGGGCCTAGGCTGACCCCCGTGGCCCGGGCTGACCCTCCGGGGCCCCGGGCCAGCCCCGGCTGCTCCCAGCAGAGAAGCTCACAGAGGAGGCGCTGCACCATGCTGAGTGTGCCACAGTGTGCACAAGCATGTGCAGCAAGCGTGGTGTTTGATGGAACTTTTAAGTAATGATAGTGTGGAACGATGCAGACAGAAAAATATTATGGTGCCGGACGCTGCTAACGGGCTGGACCTAGGATCTCGTCTTTTTTCTCCTTTATTACATCATTACAGTCTTCCTGATGAGAGCATTTCCTAGCAAGGAGTTTAAAAGAATAGTTAACAAAACCAGGGCTGTTGGGCTGGCTCTGGGGGACGGTGCCATCTTCTGGAAAGATCTCTGACGCCCAGCCTGCTGCCGGTCCTGGCTCACCCAGGCTGGTCCCGGAGCCCCGTCCCCACCTGGGTGGAAGGCCTGGCCTTGAGCCCCCGCCTGTCTCTGGGCAGCTCATCGACTGATGCCACCTTTGAGGACCTTGCCCGGGATGGAGACCCCGGTCTGGCTCCGGCGCCCAGGTGCCGGCCTGCGCCCAGAGCAGGAGTGAGCCGGAAGGAAGTCTCAGGAGAGCAGCCGCAGCCCGCCTGGGCCGCAGAGCTGCAGCCCCAAGCCAGATGCCACCCTGCGGCCTACAGTTCCTCCACCCGGTGCAGGGTGCTGCTGCGGCCTCGCCCTGCCCTGTGAGGGCTCCCCGGCCCTCTGTCCTCTGCTCCCACCTGCAGTTACCTCACAGACACGCCATGCTGGTGGCCTGGCCACTGTCCTTAAGCATGGGTCTGCTGAGTGACCTTTCACCAAGTGTGGAGACTCGTTCTGAGCAGCTTGCCCCCTCCATCAGACCAGCACGCCCCCTCCATCAGACCAGGCATGGCCCCTCCATCAGACCAGCACGGCCACCTGGTCTTCAGCCAGCATGCTCTTCTGCTTCTACTTTAGCTCATCCATATGCACCACACTGAGTCTCCAAAAACATCTGTCACTCTCCTCTTCTTCCTTTTCTTAGAAACAATTTTGTTTATGCTGCTCAAGATGGTTACATGTCCTTCAAACACGACCTCATGTTTGCCTTCATGGATCTTCCAGGCAAACCTTCGGTAGGGTCAGGTCCATGTCAACGCCAGACACGGTGGTGTGTGCCGGTAACGCTCATCTTAGGGAAGCATGGTTCCATCCAGTGCACAGTTCAAGTGTGAGGTCCTTTCCAGAAGAAGTAAGGTGGAGAGGACTGGGAAATCAGAACTCCCCTATCTAGCAAGTGCAGTACCAGAACTCAAGCCTAGTACTGCCCCCAAAGAAGGTTAAAAGACAAAAACAAAGCCAGCTTGAAGAGGGGGGAGCGCTGGATCTGGTGACGGGTTGTGCGTGTGGACAAACTCGCACGGTGGTCCGACTTTGTAATGAGATCTGGAGAGGCTCAGCTCTGCAGCACAGCTGTCCATGCAAACACCTCTTTGCACTGTGCAGCATGTCCTCCGAAGAGCTCCTCTGGGCACTGCTGCGCGGCGAGAACCTCAGCCTGAAAGGGAGCCGGAAGAAAAGGCCGGTAGCAGCCCGGGAAGGTTGAGGCCAGGCCCGGAGCTGGAGTTCCCAGGCGGCACAGTGGGGTCTTGCGCTGACCTCGCTCCTGAGAACATCACTGAACGACGACACAGACCCAGGGCAGAAGCGACTTGCGGTGGGGCTGAGGGTGCGCCACACGTTCCCCAGAGCCACGCCGGGCACGGCGCCCTCAGCTCTCCGGGACCCGCCCCTTGCTTGGGAAGACGCCCACAAGCACTGAGTGACCTGCAAGCAGAGCTAAAGCCAGTCCTGAGGAGCCCGGGTGAAGGCCACGACCCCACGCCCTGGTCTCAGCGGCGGCCAGCGGGCGGGGATAGCGCGCACCTCTCCAGAATCACTGCCTGTCACTCGGAAGATGGCCTCATGTGCTCCCCGGGGTGCCGTGAGGGCATGGAGCAGGGGAGGAGCAGATGCTGACGCGCCCTGCCCTTATCTTCTGGGACCTGTAAACGCGCAGGCCGGTGGTGGTCTCCGGACCTCCCCGTGGAAGAAGGGGAGTGGTCCAGTGCCTGGCCTCTGGTGGCTGCACACACCAGCATCCAGCGCATCAGCCACCCGGAGCACTGGTCCCTGGAATCAGAGGGTCACTGTCCAGAAGAACAAAAGCAACCCCTGCCCCTCGGTCCCTGGGTCTGCCCCGCCAGCTGCCGGGGTCCCCAAACCAACCTGGAGCTGTGCGGGGCTGGGTAAGTGAACGGGAGCGCTTGGGTCTGTGTGCACACACGCATGCGCACACACGCACGCACACACGCACGCACACATGCACGCACACACACACGTGCATGCACACACGCACGCATGCATGCACGCACACATACACACGTACATGCACACACATGCACATATGCATGCACACATACGCATGTACATGCACACGCACGCACACATGCATGCACACACATGTACATGCACACACATGCACATATGCATGCACACATACGCATGTACATGCACACGCACGCACATATGCACACACACGCACGCATGCATGCACACACGCCCTTTTCAGTGACAACGAAACCCACTGTGGTGTGTCAGTCAAGGAAATAGACAGATATCTAACTAAATGCATGGGTGGAGGCTTTGCCCTGATGCCTAAAGGCCGCGGTGACAGAGACCCCCAGTGTTCGCCCTGCGGGGCTCTCGGGCCTGAGCCCTGGCGTAGCTATGCCACCACTGTCCTCCGGCCAGCCCCACTAGGCCAGCCCCCCGAGGTCAGCCCCACGAGGTCAGCCCCACGGGGTCAGCCCCACGGGGTCAGCCCCCCGAGGTCAGCCCCACGAGGTCAGCCCCACTAGGCCAGCCCCCCGAGGACAGCCCCACGAGGCCAGCCCCACGAGGTCAGCCCCACGAGGTCAGCCCCCCAAGGTCAGCCCCACGGGGTCAGCCCCCCAAGGTCAGCCCCACGGGGTCAGCCCCCCAAGGTCAGCCCCACAGGACCAGCCCCACGAGGTCAGCCCCCCGAGGACAGCCCCACGAGGCCAGCCCCACGAGGTCAGCCCCACGAGGTCAGCCCCACGAGGTCAGCCCCACGAGGTCAGCCCCCCGAGGACAGCCCCACGAGGCCAGCCCCACGAGGTCATCCCCACGAGGTCAGCCCCACGAGGTCAGCCCCACGGGGTCAGCCCCCCGAGGTCAGCCCCACGAGGTCAGCCCCCCGAGGACAGCCCCACGAGGCCAGCCCCACGAGGTCATCCCCACGAGGTCAGCCCCACGAGGTCAGCCCCACGGGGTCAGCCCCCCGAGGACAGCCCCACGAGGCCAGCCCCACGAGGACAGCCCCACGAGGTCAGTCCCACAAGGCCAGCCCCCCGAGGTCAGCCCCACGAGGTCAGCCCCCCGAGGTCAGCCCCACGAGGTCGGCCGCCCGGGACGCCTGCAGTGTCTGTCCGAGCTGCCTCTCGCAGCGGGACGGAGAGCCCTGCAGGTCTGCGGGAGGCACAGCGCAGCCCTCGCGTTGAACCGTCAGCCCCTGCCCGCAGTGCCCGCCTGCGGCATTCACCCCATGCTGCCACCCGCCCTGGATCACATGCTCTCCACTGGGCCTTCTGTTCCTTCTTGTCCTGGAACCTTCTATGTCTTTTTCTATCAATCACTGATAATGAAGCACCCTGCATCTTCCTAACTGGAGCTTCTGAACTTAGGGTGAAAACAATCCCTTTGTGAAGAACGCTGTCCCTGAGACGGAAGCAGGCAGGGCGCTTTTCCTTTCCTCTGTGTAGTTTTTGCAGCCCACGGACAAAGCTGATCTGTGTTTCAGATTTTGTAAGTATGGAAAGGTTGGCCTTGTAAAATAAAATTTGAAGAAAAATAGTCATAAGTTGTCTCCTTGGGGAAAACATGGAAAGGAAATCGCGTGTTATCGGAGAGTTCTCAGTAATCGCCTTGATAGAAGTTCAGTAAACTCCAAAAGGAATCTACGCTGGCTGGGTACCACACTTCTCTCCCTGTGTCCGGTCATGCGGGGAGATCCTCTGGCCAGCAAGAAGCGAGTGGGCGGCACTGGGCACCAGGAGAGGGGCCCCCTGGGCAGCACGGCTCCGGTCAGTGAGCACCTGGGGCAGGGGAAGCCTGTCCCGCACCCACCCTGCCCACCTGGGGGACAAAAGCGCAGGCCAGCTGAGTGTGGAGGGGACACAACTCCGCAGAACTCGGGGCGGACCCATTCTCCCTGGGAGCGCGCTCATCAGCATTCAGGTGGAAGGAGGCGGAAGGGCGCATCCGTCACACCTGAAACCCCAAGCCTGCTCCTCTCAGCCTCCTCCTTTGTGTGCTAATGTGTGCCATTGCATTCTTCTGCTCCCATTATCCACGTTGCAATTTGTCTTCTTTTGATCCTCACATTACTCCCACCTTACTGATTTCTTTCTTTTCAAACTCCTGTTCAGCTGACAGCCTTTTCTGCTCAGAGGACCGCTGAGGTGGAAGGGCGGTCCCAAATTTTGATTTTTAACTCAAGACTTTAAACTCAGCAGGGACACACAGGTCTAGTCAGAACCTCCTCCGAACCTCAGGCCTCTGGAGATTCTCTTACATAGTCACAGAATTCTCGATTCCATGATGATATATAAGATTAAAATCGCGTTACCTGCAGATAATTTTGCCATTATATCTTTAAATGCATAAAGATTGTGTAAAATAAAATTATAACTTTATAGTTTGATTACAAAGTTTATTAAATTTTAATGATGACTTCCAAATAACAAATGCATTTCTGTGCAATTAACAGATAGTTTTTCACGATGAGGAAAAAGATCTTCTAATCGGCAAGACTGCTTCGAAGGTCACGTTCCCTGCCACCGGGCCTGCCTCAGAGCACAGGGCTTGGCGGGCAGCGTGCCTCACGGTGGGCCGCAGACCGAGCACCAGGAGAAGTGTGGACAACCAGGCCTAATTCCACATCTGGAGATGACCCGCCACACCTAAGGTCTGCATCCAGCGGCACGCTGCCACCTGCCAGGGTGTGCCCCGCTGTGCTGCCCCGCACCTCTGCCCATCCCGGATGCCTTTCTCCTAACTTACAGTGGCAAACCACTGCTTAGAAGGCCCTAAGTATGAGTAAAATGGGAAGGGATGGGAAGGGGAAACAACGAGGAGGCAGCAATGCTTGATAAGAAATGCACTCGTTATCTTGCCCATGTAATTGTAACCCCTCTGTACGGTATTCTCACAGTAAAATAAAATAAAAATAAAATAAAATAGGTACTTTACTGGGGCTGGGAAGGTGGCTCAGTGGTAGAGTGCTTGCCTAGCATGCATGAAGCCTGGGTTCAATTCCTCAGTACTACATATGCAGAAAAGGCCAGAAGTGGTGCTGTGGCTCAAGTGGTAGAGTGCTCGCCTTGAGCACAGAGAGGCTCAGGGAGAAAGCCCAGTCCTTGAGTTCGAGCCCCAGGACCGGCACACAAAAACAAGTTACTTTACTGAATGATGATTTTTGTTTTATAAAAGCATTTATTTAGTTTCCATTGACTACCATGAACATGATAAGTAAATAAAAATGGAACCTTAGAAGTTGTCAACCATAGAAAAGAGAAATAGGGGAACAAGAAGTAAACCAAACTAAGAGAAAAATAAACCAATGAAATGATACTGAGGCATACCCATTATTACCGTCAATGTAAGTAGTCTAAATTAAAATGGGGGTGTTGGAAAACAAATCACAAATCCATCCCAGACGTGCTCTGTTTCCAAAAACTTTAAAAAACACAGGTATGTTGAAAGTAAAATGATAGGGAAAGAAATGCTAAGGACTGTTACTAGGTCAGCATTGGTGTTATGAAGGCAGGGATGAATCTTTGTGCATTAACATAATGAACTTCAGAGCAAATGAGATCAAGTGACACAATGCATCACAGGGTGGAAGAATGACCCGCCAGGAAACAGCATCCCTGGTGATGCTACTGCCAACACAGCCTCCAGAACACAGGAGACTTGGGCCAGAAGCAGAAACGGAAGTGTAATCTGGAGAGAGTAGTTCATATCTGGGCCCTGTCTAGCCTGTCCGCCGGTGATGGTGGACGTGTGGGTCATGCTGTGAGCTGCTGGCCTTCAGAGGACCACACAGGCTCAGCAGTGGCAGCAGCTCACATGGGTCTTCAACTGCTCCTGCAATACTCACCGAGATCGATCAGATTCCCTGTCAAAATCAACCCTCAGCCAATATGGAAGAATTAATATTATACAGAGCAAGTTTCTTAACCATACGACATCAAAGAATAAATCAATAGCAGAAAGACAACAGGAAAGCATTCGGGTGGCTGTGGATTTGCGGTGCGGTTCCAAATGAGCCACGGGTCTGAGGAGTAGTACAGGGTCAAATGAGAAGCGTATGCAACCGAAGAAAAGCGAACTACACCTACATCTAAGCACTGAGTGGAGAGGGAATGTGTAGTCCTTACTGCTTATATCAAAGTAAAGGGAAAAGGAGGAAAACTCTCAAATCAGCAAGTTCTACCTCAAGAAATCAGGAAACATTTTAGGGGGTAAAAGTAGAACTAAGTACTAACATTCAAAACAGAAAACCAACAGTGAAGATCTGTAAAATCCAAAGATGATGCCCTGAAAAGTATACAGCTCTTTAATACCTGGTAAGGCTGCACAAATCACAAAAGGGAAGAGATTCATCACCAATGTCAAGCATGAGGCAAAGAACATTATTGCAGACACCATAAAAAAACACTAAGTATTAGAAGAAACTTTTAATCTATGACTTCACCAACTTAGAAGGAACCAATTCTTCAAAAAAAAAAAAAAGCCACTACGTACTAAACTCAATCAAGATAAGATACTAATTGTTCTCGGAAGTAATCTATCAGAGTAATACAATTCCTACCACAATCCGAGCAAGTGCGGGGTAGGCAAGGCAGGCTTACTCTTAAATTTGTATGGAAAGCACAGAGCCCAGAAGAATGAAGTGATCTTGATAAAGAACACGGGGAAGGGAATAATTCAACTTGAAGTTAGGTCTATACAATGACTCCAAGTGTGTCATGCTGGAGAAGGGTTAGACAACGGATCAGTGAAGTAGAACAGAGAACAAAGAAATGGACCACAGGTGTATGCCAAGTAAATTATTGCCAAAGGTTCATAGACACTTTACTGGAAGAAAGGAATCCATCATAAAGAATTGTACCAGGCAGCCGCCTGGGCCTCACACCCCAGAGCGATACCACAGGCCTCCTGCGGACTCCAGGGAGGAACTGAGCTGGATCACAGACCTCAGTCAGTGAAGGACTTAACTTGTAGAATCAAGATAAGGAAACGTCTACACCCTCTAGAACCAAGCAGATTGCACTGCGTTGACATCAAAAGCCTGATTCACAAAAGAAAAATCCAGACCACCTCGAAATCAAAACACTTGATTTTTGAAAGACCCACTTAAAGCACTAAAATATAACACCCAGAGGGGAAGATAGTTGCCAGGTTTACAGTTGTCAGCGGAGCAGCAACTGGAACCTGCAGCGGAGCCCCTCCCAGCTGCCCCACCCGACATCAACCTTGTTAAAAGGGGTTAATGGTTCCCAGGGCCGCGCACGGTCACTCGGTCACTCAGGGCAGGAGGAGGTGGAGTCTCGGGGCATGGAGGGCTGGACGTTCCCCATGCTCCCCAAGCCTGCTCTGGTCTGAACTGCATCCTATCAGTGTCCTGGCGCTGAGATTATTCTACAGGTTGGAAATGTGCTACCATCGAGTGCAGGAAGCATCTCTCACATTACTTCTTACAACTGCGTGTGAACCCACAATTACCCCAAAAGAAAAACTTTAATTAAAAAATTCTAGCAAAAGACTGGACTTTGAGCCAATTCATCGAAGATTAATTTGCCCTCCGTCAATTTAGGGAATAGCAACTCATTGATAAACCAGTTCGAGGATGCAAACACATCTCTGAGAGCCAGCTGGCAGAAGACTTTTGCTGATGGGCCAATTTATTGAACAATAGTGTCATGGAGGCTCATCGCTGCTAGGAACTTTCTAAGCGCATTGCCTTTTGATTCTCAGTGAAACTACCAGATGATCCCTTGCCTTTATGCAAAATTGCACATTTATGCATCGAGCCCTTCACAGGCGTACAAGATTTTCTATAATAATAGTTTTTAAGATACAAATTAGTTTGTCTCTTCCAAGTCATTTTAAATTTGGTCTGCTGCTTTTCTTACTGCTATCAATTCAGGAACTTACTTAGAAAGAAAGCTGTAGGAGCACCAGGCTGGCACTGGAATCTACACCTTTGCTGTCCCCTTGAACACAGGTCTCCAATCTGATTTGCTGCCTGACGGGATTCAGGGCAGTGTCCGAGGTGGTCTGCTCTGAGCCATTGAAGGGCAAGTCCTCCACACGGCCCGGTGCACAGAGAAGGGTGGGGCGGAGCCAAGGCGGCCCTGCGGACAACGGCCGGACAGGCTGACGGTCACGTGCGCCCTCTTCCCATGCTGATCCTTTCCTGTTGCTCTGGATGTCTGGCCCTGAACCGTCGATCAATTCTACTGATTCCATGGAGAGCTCAACACACACACACATCCCCGTGTAAACATTGTGTTCCCAGCAAGCCCTGCGTGCCGGCGTGGGGGAGGGGACGATGAGAGGTGGGAGAGGGCGATGCGGAGGGGCTCCCCAACGCATACTGTGAAATCTGTGCCTTCCTCTGTCCGCTGGTCCTGCAGCCCGTGCGGGGGTGCCCGGCCCATGCTGGGCTATCTCCCCTGCTGTGCTGAGCCCCCGGCTGCACAGGGCTCTGCCCGGCCCTGCGCATCAGCGGCGTGGCTCCCAGCGCGTCTTCCTGCAGCACCCGCGCAGTCCTGCGTGTCAGCAGCGTGGCTCCCAGCGCGTCCTCCTGCAGCACCTGCTCCACAGCAGTCCTCAAGGTGATGTCCCACTGCGGCACAGGCACGGGGGTGCTATCCTCGGGGTGCTCCAGGTGACGCCCCTGTGGGGCCGCCCCAAGCGGCGCCAGCCCCAGGTGGTAGGGACCTGAAGGGACACTGCTCAGCCTCCCGGAAGGGGACCAGGCAGCGGGCGTCCAGCCCGGGCCGGACCCCAGCACGGCAGGCAGCGGGGAGCTGCCAGCATGCCCGGCCTCTCGGTGCCGCTGTGTCTCCCCGTGCCCCCGGCAGAGGAGCTGCTTGGGCACCAGCCACACGTGCACAGGAAGCTGCCCCTCGGGTGGCTGCGCCAGTCTGCCGATGGATGCCGGTCCCCGAGGGGCACGGGAAGCATTCTCAGGAGATGGAGGCTCTCTGGATGGAGGCCCACTCGGGAGGCCATACTCCAGCCCCAGTCCCCACGCCGTCTGTCTCTGGGCCACGTGCGGTGCGTGGCCCAAGCGGGGCAGTGGTCCCCACCACCCTCTGACCTCACGGAGCCTCTGCCTCCTGGCGGGCCGTCTGTGAGGCGAGAAGGGCCTGGCCTCTGCCCTCGACAAGCTGTGCTCGCCTGGGAGGAGCTTCCAGACCTAGAGCTTCTGTCGGAGTCCGGCCTTGTCTGTGGAGGCGGTGAACTCCTCGCACTGTCTCTGAGAGCCACCCTGCAGCCCACACACCTGCCAGGCACCCCGTAACACCGGGAGGAGCACGCCCGGGAGAGCCCTGCTTCCCTCCTCCCCCGGCCGTGCGTAGGCTGCCCATGCCAGCTGGGGCGCAGACAAGAGTAGCCGCACCCCGCCACCCCCCTCGGTTCTGTGCAGCATTGCATCCAGACTGCCCAAGAGAACACGCCCCAGCTCCTGGATGCCCTTCCCCCGCCACAGGGAGGAGCCTCCCAGGCCAAAGTGACTCTTCCAGGTAAAAATGAGCACGTTTCTGCTTGGAGCAGTCGCTGCACTAGACACGCGGAAAAAGGCCCTATTTGAAACAAGAGACCTCCCAGCTGCCAGCGCCCGGCCGGGGGTCCACCTCCTCCTCCTGGGCTGGCGGCCCGGGGCCTTCTCCCGGGGGACAGCCCAGCACACCCTCTCCTTGCCCAAACTCCTCCAAGTCCTCGTTAAAGTATTTCCTTAATGTTTTTTATTGTTCTTTCTTCAAGACAGTTCTGTTTAATAGGAATGTTTTACAATTGCTGAATGTATAATATTGTTTATGCAAGGAAATTAGAAAGAACTAATGTATACCAATAAAAATGGTGTATTAGTAATTTTTTTAATTCTCAAAGAAGAAATAATAACCAAATAATGTCCTTGTTACTGGAGAGAGAGGGAAAAAAAAGAAGAGGAAGCAAAGTCAAAATAAAGAAAATTAAAATCTGGTAACAATAAAATGTGTTCAGATGTGTTGTTATTTTTCCTGATAGATAGTTGAGGTGGCGGTGTTTCTGTCTATGAAACCAAATGTTTACAGATATTCAAGCCCATAAATTTGAAGAGAAACTGAATACAGAAAATTCTTGTTAATGCAGTCGCACTTTCTGGTAATTTTATAGTCAATTTTCCGTGATTCCCCACAGAACAAATGCCGTTCAAAGGCAATTTTATAAAGTACTTTGCAGATAACTATTATCTGCTAATTATTAGAAATTGCATGTTGTTGTTAATTGCATAAATAAATTGTTTTATCTGAAAGCCATTAAAAAAAGGTTTGGTGTTTGAAGCATATATGGTTTTGATGTTCCTGTATAAAAACGTTTAACTGTTTAACTCTAAAATGATGACATGCTGCTTTTCAGACTATTTCTAAAACTAATGGATTATGGGGGGAGGGGAAATCTTAAACTTGAATTTATTTGATGTCTGTGACACAAGCCAACTAATTATGAATCCACATGAAACACAGTATGGCAATATTTTACTATATATTAGAAATAGACTCATACAATCATATGCAAATATACCTTTAAAAAATCCTTGAGGTAGGAGTATATAAACACTTCCTTCTTCCCCAATTAGTCCTCATTTCCAAAGAAAATACATTGTTCTATTGTGCTAATCTATTTCACTCATAATTAGCCATAGGAGATATGAATGTTAGGGCCTTTCATTTTGCAGGAAGTCATTCAGAAAAAGGGTTTAATAGAATTTGCTAATAGAATTTGAAAGCAAGTTGGGGTCACCTCCAAACAAGTGGACAAGTGGAAAACACGTCTTGCTGAGGACTGACCCAAAAACTCTGTGCCCACAAGGTGGACACATGGTGCTTATGAAGGAGCAGGGGGAGGAGTCTCAGATCATCCACTGAGAAGGGGGCTCCATGATGTCCTCCCCGCAGAGAGGAGGGCTCTGTGATGTCTGAGAGATGACCACCTGCAGTTCCAGGAAGTCCTGCCTTCACCCGTGCCCTTGCCTGTCCAGAGCCCAGAGCCGAGGAGGAACAGGTTTGTGGTACACTGTGGCTGTGGGTGTGGGTAGGGAAGTTCCTGGAATTAAGCGATGGAGTAGGGCTGACTGACTCCCAGCAGAGAGACCACTGTGATCTAAGGGCTGCAGTGGCTCTGATTCCCTGGGAGACCATCTCTCGGCAAGTCTGTGAAGATGAGGCAGCCTTCCCTCGGGCACAGAGCCCCAGGCTCTGTGGACAGGACACCGGTCTGCACAGCAGGAGGGCCGTTCACGGATGGGACACCACGGTCCTGCTTCACCACACCAGGGCCATCTCAGGCTGGCTGTGTGCCTGGCGTCTGCTCCTGCCTCACACACCGCGCAGATGGACGCCGGGAATGCCGGGAGCTGGGGCTGCGCACGGTTCACAGCGCCACGGGGGGAGCACCTCTGAAGTCTGTTCCAGTTCCCCACCTTCAGCCCCCCATGACTCTTCTAACCGGAAGCCGCTGGCTGTGCGCGACAGGGAGCAGCTCTTGACCTGTCCCAAGCCCAGGTCGCGTCCACACAGGCCCAGCCTCAGGCATGCGGGATGCACAGCACATCCTCCTCCAGGAGTCGCCCTCCGTGTCCCTGAGCGGCCCGCGGCCGGCTCTATCACCCCTGCCCGCGGCCGGCTCCGTCACCCCTGCCCACGGCCGGCTCCGTCACCCCTGCCCACAGCCGGCTCCATCACCCTGCCCGCGGCCCGTGGCCGGCTCCATCACCCCTGCCCGCGGCCAGCTCCGTCACCCCTGCCCGCTGTCCGCGCTCTGCCCCTGGGGCGGGCCCTGCCTCTCTCCTCTCACCACTCGGATGGGTCACATCTCCTCCCTGGGTTTTAGTTTAAAATGTGTAATAGGAAAATACTACAAATACTGGACCTTACTTTCCTTGGTTTGCTTTGTGTTTGCCTTTTCCCATCTTGGAGAAACTCATCCCACTCCGCGGGAATGAAGTCAAAGCTGGCTGGAAGAGAACAATTTTTCTCAACGTCCAATGCTAAGTGGGGAAGGAAAGCCAGAAATGGGGAAAACCACAGCCCCGAGCTTCGGGCCCCGCATGTGCCCCGGAGACCGGGCGCCAGCGGGTGAGGGTAGCGACTCAGGCCCCCCTTCAGATGGGGTCACCGATCTGTGCTCGGAAGTCGGCTGATCAGAGCACGATCGTGACCACAGGGCGGGGCCTGGAGCCCGGGAACCTTTCTCCCACAGCATTTCAGGAGCTGAGGGAGAAATCTCATCTCATCTCTGAGGATGATGCGGCAAAGTGAACTGTACAACCGCGTCCTCCAGCAGAGGAGCCCGTGGCCTCAGGGTCCCCCAGGGCCTCCGTCCCCCCCCACAGCCTCAGTCTATCCCAACAGCCTCCACTTTACTTTTTCTTTGGCTGGTCATGGAGCTTGAACTCAGGGCGTCGTCCCTGAGCTTCTTTTACTCAAAGCAAGTGCTCTATCACTTTAGCCACAGCGCCACTTCCAGCCTCCCTTTTCTGAGTAGTTTATTGGAGATAAGAGTTTCATGGACTTCCCTGGCTGGGCTGGCTTTGAACCACTATCCTCAGACCTCAGCCTCCTGAGTAGTTAGATTACAGGCGAGAGCCACCGGTGCCCGGCTGGTCTCCACATTTTAACAGCCCGTTCACCCTGAGTCTTGCTGTACAACTCTATTGACGCCAACTCTAAGGTTTGTTTGGCCTGGGTTTACAGGCACAGGGGGTCCCGGCACAGTGCAGCTTCTTGCTGCACCTAACCCTCCCCTCCTGCCTGATGCTCTTCTCGAGAGCATGACTGAGTGGTTGGGTCTCCTTTCGCTCGGCCTCCGCTCAGTCCTGGCCCCTGGGCACAGTCAGGGTGGGAGGCCCAGGATGGAGGCCGCGTCTCGGAAGGCATGCACAGCCGAAGGCAGCGCACAGCTCAGCGCAATGGTCAGGTGTCACCAGGTGGGAAGACGCCGCAGGCTGTCCGCAGCCCCAGCCCGGAGGGACAGAAACTGCCATAGGACTTCTTCTTCCAGCCCGGCGAAAAGGCTCGTGGTGGAATTCCAGGCTGACACCCAGAGCTGGCCGCAGGTCGCTCTCACGCTCTCCTCCTGTGTGGCTGGGTGCGGGCAGGCACAGCCATCGAGCAGCCAAGGCCTCGAAGACCCGCGCCGTTCAGCATTTACCGGAGCAGTTCCCCACTTCAGGACCCTTCCCAGGCTGGAAGACGCCTCTGGGAGAGGAGCCAGCTCTGGTCACAGACCGCTGGGCGCAGGGAAGCGCTCCCACTCCGCGGTGAGGGTGCGGGGCGCGGGTGCACTGCAGGCAGGAGGCGGTGGAGGAGACAAGCTCAGTGCCGATGGCCAGGGCGGGGAGGGGCCCCGGAGGGCGGGGAGGGCGGGGAGGGTGGGGAGGGCAGGGAGG